>NW_025335684.1:13902297-13989664 GCF_004798865.1 Varanus komodoensis
GCTGTTGGTATTTTGGGGTGTTTTGGCTTCACTTTGGAATGTGGTCAACACCTTGATTTGCACCTGGAAGACATGGCGATCCCCCTCCCACTCACCTTGGTCAGTTTCTGGAGGTTCCTGCTGGCAATGACCGTCTGGCAGCCATGCCTACGAACAAAACCTTACAAGATGAGAGGGTCACAGAACAGGCTGTATTCATGTCTCACATACACGGACACCCCCCTGCCGATGTGCTAAGTACATTATGTACATCGCAGTCCTGTGCACCTTTGGAGGGAAAAGGCCTTTAAGCCCCTGCATGTCCCACCCGGGGTGGCCGCCGGAGGCAGGTCTGGAACCGTGCTGCTGCCATCTGCCAGGGGTGCCCTGCACAAGGCAGTGCGCATGCTTTTTTTCTGCGGGTGTGCGGCACGGCTGCTGGTAGCAAAACTTGGCTTCCTGACAGTGGCAGCTTTAATTTTAAACAGCACATTTTTAGATGCAATTGTCACAATGCCCAACACAGTTGTGAGGGGAGGAAAAGGCTTGCTTCCTAAGAACAGGGACACAAAGCCCCCCAGAGGTGGGATCAAAGAAGACAGGAGCACACCAGAGATTCCTGAAGGGCTTCAGCCGTACCTCATCAGAATCTCAGCTATGCGGAAGCCAATGCCAGAGCCACCTCCTGTGATGAATGCAACTTTGCCCCTGGGAAATAAGAAGAATATAAACGTTATAATTAATGGGGTCTATTCAGATGCTGCTTTTTTGTTGTGCCCTCAGAAACAGCAGGGGGTACTAGGGAAGATCATGGGAGAAAGCAGGGAAGGAACCAAATCAACTTGAATTGTGCCATACCCATTCCAGGTAGAGGGACGATTCTTTATATCATGAGCTTGCTAGAAACTACCTGGGCTATAAAAGGCAAGTCTGAAATATGGAGATGGTGTGTTGTTATGCTTAAATCCAGACTTCACTTGACACATTTGCATTGCAGTTAGTTTGGTCTCCCAACAATCCTGTGAGGCTGGATTAAACTGAGTGCCACGTGCTCAAGGTCATCTCAGAAGCTGTACACTGGGTGAGGACATCAGCATTTCCAGTCTGAACAGCCCTCAAAATACCAAGCCAAGCCAACATGCTCCAGCTGTTACTGATTCTCTGCAGCAGATAAAACTCCATTTAGAAAATGCAGCATCAAAGGTCAAATGGGCAAGATAAATGGTGCTGCTTCTCCTTGGATCTAAGTGACTATTTGTTTCTTTAGTAGGAAAGACATCACCCTGCTGACAAAAGTGCGTATAGTCAAGGCGATGGTCTTCCCAGCTGCAATGTATGGCTGTAAAAGTTGGACCATAAGGAAGGCTGAGCGCCGAAGAATTGAGGCCTTTGAATTGTGGTGCTGGAGGAAACTCCTGCGAGTCCCTTGGACAGCAAGGAGATCAGACCAGTCAGTCTTAAAGGAAATCAACCTTGACAGCTCTTTAGAAGGCCAGATAGTGAAGTTGAAACTCAAATACTTTGGCCATCTAATGAGAAGGAAGGACTCCCTGGAGAAGAGCCTAATGCTGGGAACAATTGACAGCAAAAGGAGAAGGGGATGGCAGAGGATGAGGTGACTGGATGGAGTCACTGGGGCAGTTGGTGTGAGCTTGAGTGGACTCCGGGGGATGGTGGAGGGCAGGAAGGCCTGGAGGAATGTTGTCCATGGGGTCGCGATTGGTCATGCTTTTTAGTATGCTGTCTAGATTTGCCATAGCTTTCCTCCCCAGGAGCAAGTGTCTTTTAATTTCTTGGCTGCAGTCCCCATCTGCGGTGATCTTGGAGCCCAGGAAAATAAAATCTGTCACTACCTCCATTTCTTCCCCATCTATTTACAAGTCTGATGTAGAATACTAAATCTGAACAGGAGGCTCAAAAAATAGGTTTTCAACCTTTGCAGATAACTCTTAGGTTTGCATTTCCATTATTTACACATTATTGAAAAAAAGCTGTGGCACCTCCTTCCACACTCATTGTAGGAACCACAGGATGGAGTGGAGGACAGTACAGGAGAACTAGCGAACATCAAAGTTGAAGCGAAAGGGGTGTGACAGACACAGGACTGAAAGTAGAGGTGGGGAATGAAAAAGGAAAAAGTACACAGGATTCAGCGCATCGGGTTAAAAGTCTCCGTGTATTATTTTTCCAGTGGTAAAAGCTGTCTTGGCAATACTTACTTGAGAATGTCAGGACTGAAGAGGTAGGAATACTCCTGGAGACAGTCATCCCTGTCGACATCAAGAGGAGGCTGACACGCAAAGCCCAGCTGAGACATGGCTTCTTCGATAGCTCTGGCCAAGACAACAACAAGTTATAGTCACCACAAATCTCAACAGAAGGGAGAAGAACCAGCCATTTCTCCACGCACGATCATCGCAACTCATGCCTGTAACTTCCCCACCCGCAGAAGCAGTAAGAAACGATCCAGGACGCAAAAGGTACTTCTTAGCCATACATGTCCATGGGCATGAAAAAAAAAAACACCATTCTTGTCTTCAAGGGGGAGATAATCAGAGTTAAAGACAATTTCCAAGATAACCTAGTAGCCCACCACAAATATCCCTTTCCAAAATAAAAAAGTAAAAGAAGGGAATCAGGACAAGATGTAGATCAGCCTGGCCTTATATATCAGCCAGAGAGGGAAAAGTTGCAGGAAATTCACTTTTCCCAAAAGGAACACAAAGTGACCAGATCCTGGGCCTGAAGGTTCATCCTTTGGGCAGGGGACCAAGGACCACTGAGGGGCAAGGGAGAGGCCGGAGGAGGAGGAGGAGGAGGAGCAGCAGCAGCAGCAGCAAATGAGAGAGCAGTTTCACCTTTTTCTGCCACAAAAACACCTACAACAACTTTGAAACTAAGAACTGGTTCCTGAGTTTCGCCTTCCCCCCCCCCCCTCCTCTCTCCCATTTCCTTTGTGCCATGAAGGAGCCTTTTAATTTGACTGAAGAGCAGAGTTAAAATACTGTGTGCAAATAAATACATAAATAGGGCAGATAATGTCAGCTCATTATTGCAAAGATGGGAAATCAATGTTGCTTTTTGCTGCAGATAAAGAACTGCTAAAGAAAAATATCATGTGCATGCACAAAAATGCAGCATTTATGCTTTCTCTTTCAGCAGTTTTCACACTAATCTATTCCTTTAAAAAAACAACCTTAGGAGAGCTTAACAATTGTTGGAAAATTCAGTGAGAGGAACTGTTGGGGGCAAAACCTTCCTAACCTAAGGAAACTTGCACCTAAGTAATATGTTAGAATTAAGCCTGTTCTCTCCAAACACCCATATTAGCTCCCCAGAGAAATGGAGGCATAGAAATGACTTCCCTCCAAGTCTCAATTTGGTGTTTGGGATCAGATGTGATAAGTTTCTTCTACCAAACTTGACAGAATATGGTCCAGCAGCTAAAAGTTCATTCCAGAAAAGAAGGGCCAACATAATTTCCAATCTTAGTCACCTATCTCTCTAGTATCCCTTATCATTGTAGAGTTACTGAATTTTTGAACGGCTTCATCCTGCACAAACCTATTGGGCAGCTGAGAATGGCACCAGAGGACCTTCTCTGGTGGCCTCACTGGTGGGGGTCTCATAAGGGTATGAGTGAACTCCAGATTTTGTGTGAACAGAGAGAAAACACCATTTGACACATGACATGCCAGTATTGCAGGGCTATGGAAGAGAATGAAATGGCAGCCCTGGAAAATTAGCCAGATGACAGCCTGTGGAGAGCCTGCTTGTCCCAATACAGAAGGGACAGGCAGAGGTCAGGCCTGCAGGATCAAGCTGGTTCTGAGAGCCTCCAGTGTTTTGGGGAGGGTAGACAATTTCAGCTCGGAGAGACTGTTCCAGGATTTCTCACAAAATGGCTACCATGCTTACGGAGAGGCTGCCATTCATAAAATGTTGACTACAAAATGCTTACTCCTCAGCAGGCAAATTTGTAAACCTAAAATAAAAATAACTTGTCTCAGACGCTAATTACAAGGCAGAGGCAGGGTCTGAGTGCCCAATCTCAAAATCAATCTTTTGAACTTAAATAAGGATGGTGCTGACGGCAGTTCTTCATTTGGCAACAGGCCAGCAGGAGGTGGTGGTGGGGATTTAACAGATTTTAAAAATCTTTAAAAAGCATTGCAAATAGTCAGAGAGCCTGGCGTGTGACAGGAGAGGAGGCCACTAGAAGCCCCAGCTTTAGGGTATAGGGGGGTTTGGCAGGGGAGACCAGCCCCCTGAAATCAGGAACACCCATCAGGAACTCCATGCAAAAACTCTGGACGCAGGACTTCATACACTGCTTCAGAGAGCCGGTCGTGCTGCAAGGGTCCCTCTGCTGGGCCTGAGACTCTGGAGACCCTCGCTTTAGTCCTCCAGGCCAGAAAGCTCACTGGGGGAGTTTGGTCCTGTCCCTGACTCACCCTAGCCTACCTCGCTAGGCTGTTGTTCCGAGAATACAACAAGAATGAGGGGAGAGCCCATACGGCATAGGGGTTGCACTGGGGCTCGGAAACCCCGGGTCCCAGCCCCCCACAAACACACACATCTTGGGCATGAAGCCCGATGGCTGACTTTAGGCCAGAGTCCCTCATTCTCCACTTAGTCTCTCTCACAAGGTGGGAATAAAAATGGAGAGGACGACCACCATGTGAACCGCCTTGAGGCCCTTGGAAGAGGGAAAAAAATGGGCTATTCAAATCATAATGAATGAATAAATAAATAAATCTTCTCTATACCCTCTTCCCTTCGAAGCCTCACTGAGGCCTAGCCCCATGATGAGAAACACATACCAGGGGGAAAGGAGCTGGGAAACTGGAGGGGTGTGTTGAGCGGCTCTCTCTTACTTGGGCCCTCAAAATCCTGGAAGTGGCTTCCTCCCCCTCACCTTACCACCAACACACACGCCCAAATCCACGCGCGGCGCCCCAATTTCACCTCTTCCAACTCCCTTAAACCTTTACCTGTCCAGTCCCGTACTTCGTCTCGCAACAGTGCGCCTGCGCACAGAGGACACGCCCCGCCCCCGCCAAGTCTGCCGGGAAGTGTAGTTCCTAGTTAGGAGAGGGTGACGTATGTGGGAGGCATTCTGGGATATGCAGTTTCCTTCCCTAGAAAGAGGCTCCGCAAAGATCCGTGGTCCCCGACCTCTTCCTTCCTCATCCACGCCTTTTGTTCTTGGTGTGGACGGGAAGAGATCCAGCTCTTTGCTTTCCACTCAAGCCTGGCAAATGTTCAGGCATTTGACTCTGGAACCATATATATTTCTGGGAATATCTGGAGATACTTAAAAATGGTTAACCCTACATAGGAAATGGCAGGAAAAAATCCTCCAATTACTGAAAAACTGCTGCCCCGAAAAAAAACCCCCGAGAAACTAGTAAAAGGCTTGGAAAAATTCCCTTATTTAAGGAATAGTAAACGAAGATGCTTATCCTTGATTCTATGGCTGCTCCTTCAAAAAGTCTGAAAGGAGAATCTGCCAGAGAAAAAAGAACAAATCAGCCTCCAGGGCAGAGCGATCACTTCGGCTGCTGTGATACAGGCAGCCCTAACTGGAAAGCTGGTGTGGTGCCGTGGTCAAGAGTGCAGGACGGGGCCACCGAAGAACCAGGTTTGGCCCCACCCAGCCATGGAGCTCTCTGGGTGACTTTGGGCCAGCGACAGACCTCACCCAGCCTACCTCGCAGGGTGGTTGTTGTAAGGATAAAATGGAGAGGAAGAGGAGCTTGCAAACCACCTTGGGTTCCTTGTCAGAGGAAGAAAGGCAGGTTATAAATGCAATAATAATATCTACCATAACAGGGAGAAGCCCTAGTTGATGTGCCTAGTTAAGCTTACAGAGAACCAAGTTCTGCTGTGGTGCAAACTCCAGGAATGTATTAGGTCAAGGACTGTGGAAGAAGGCTCAAGGGCTGAGACTGCTTTACCTACTATTTGAATCCAAAATGGAGGCTCTTGGACCATCCACCAAAGGGGGGTCTTGTACCCCTCAGTGTCATGGGGAATTTGTATTCAAAGTTATATTCTAACAGGCATTGGCAGTTCTGTTTCCTGAGGGGAAGTGTGTATAAAACTCCACAGAAAAAGAGTTTTTTTCTGGAGCCCTTTCCTTTCTTCATGGCATAGTTGAACCCATCTGTGATTCTGAGGGGTGCGGCATAACTAAAAGTCTCTTCCAAAATAATTGTGCAACAGGATCCTTGCTGGCAGGGGCCATCTAGTCCAGCCTTTGCTCACACAGTGGCAAAACAGCTGCGCACGGAACTCCATGACCGGGACATGAGGGAAACGGCCCCTTCTTTCCACGTTTCCCAGCAACTGGTACACACAGGTGTTGGGGAAATCCAGAATAAATCCTGGTAGAAAAAGGTTGCTTGCATGATCCTTTGTGTTATAAAATCAAACCTGCCACATCTCTGCACCTCTTTCTCAGAAAGTACCAGAATTCCAAGGGAGGCTTCTGTTTAGTGTTACTTTTAAGCTGTTCCTTTAAGAGAGGGCTATCCCTTTGGTTGGAAAAGCCTTTGCAGAAAGGGGCTCCCAAGGAAAGTTAACAACCGCTGTCTATTCTTGTGCTAACAACAAACAAAACTGATAAGGCAGCCGGACAGGTTTTTCTAGCAGTATTGCAATCACCTTCGTTTACATGCCAAGACCCCCAATAATCCCAGTGCCTCCATGATCATTATGTTAATCTCTTGTAATCAAGGCTATTGTATTCAGTCTCCTCTGCAGATCTCATTCTTTTTCACTGTGTTCCCCTTATTTTGTCATCACCTGATCAGTTGCTATGTCACGTGACTCAGAATCTATAAAACACTCTGTGTATGTTCTAAAAGCTTTTAGTTGGCAGTGAGAACCACTGTCTGGTAGCATGCTGTACTGTACTGTAACGGTACTGTAACTGCAGGGGGGCTAAGTGATGTTTCAATAAACTGCTGAGGTTCAAGGCAGAAAGGGTCTTTTCTCACTGCAGACTTACAGAATCCCGTTTTCAAGCTATCCAAATCAGTGGCCTTCACAACATCCCGTGGAAGTAAATTCCATAGTTTGCACTGTGTAAGGCACGGGTCCTCAAACTCCGTCCCAGGGGCCAGATCCGGCCCACCATGCCCATTTATTCGGCCCACCACAGAGGTTTTCAAGCGCCACGCCCGCCACTGCCTGCCTCACCCCGCGCGTGGGGAGGTGGGCAGGCTCGCCCGGAGGCCCTTTTGGACTTGCTAGGAGAAGACGATCTCCGGGCGAGCAAGCCACTGCACCGTGCACCCCCCGCTGCATCGCGGCGCATGCCCACCCCCGCCTCGCCGCGCCGCGCCTCCTCTTGCTGTGCGTGCCCACTCACCCCGCCCCCTGCCTCAGCACGTGTGCGCGCGCGCGCCCTCCACAGCACCACCTTTCCAGCCCGCACCCAGCACTGGCCCCTTTCCACTGGCCCCCTGGTTAAACAGTTCGAGGACCCCTGGTGCAAGGAGTGGAAGGAGGTAACCCAGTGACGGAGCAACAGAGGCAAACAACCAAGCCGCGAAGCCCGTCTGAAGGAATGAGGAGGGGAGAAAAAGATAATTGGCTTGAACGAAAGCGTGCTACTTCCCGTCTCATCCTCCCAGTAGTTATAAGCACACGGCTGTAATAGGTTGATGGATATTAACTCAGATGCCTTGAATAGACAATGGGCTAATTATACTGCACATGTGATGTATGTAGTGGGATGAGATGGGAGGTATGAAGTAAGCGGACGGACAGACTGTAACCTCCTAGTATCTTACCCAATGGGGGGGGGGGGCTTTGGCCGATGGGTTGAGGGGCGGAAGGAGTTGTTTCGTGTGTTTGTACTTTGGAGAGAGTCTGATAGAGAGGACTCTCCCCATCTATTGCAAGAAACAAAGGAATCGACTCACTCTGTTGGTAGTCTTGGTTATTTAACTTGAGGAGGAGTATTTTCGCAGCTTTTTGCATGACAGGATGACCCATGGTCGTCCTGTTTTGGGAGAGAGGGAGAAACACGTCTTCCTTTCCGCTGTCTCCACATCTCCATCATATCTCCCTTTATTCCTTTTTCCTACGTGAAACAACCCCAGATATTGCAACCTTTCCTCAATGGGGAGAGCCGCTGCACCCCTGTGATAATTGTAGCTGCCTTTTCCTGCACTTTTTCCAACTCGACAATATCCTCTCATAGAGGCGGTGAGCAACTCAGCATAATTTCCGTTCAGTGTGGTTGTACCACATATTTGTATAGGGGCAGTATGATAGCCGCAGTTTTATTTTCAATTACTTGCCTAATTATGCCTAACATGACACGTGCCTTTTTCACGGCTGCTGCTAGTTACACAGCAGCCCTATAACTCACGATTTACCTCAGGAATTAGGGCAATGTTGCTGCCTCTCACTGGATTGATATTAGCGCTCCAAAGAGCAAGGGAACAGTTTGCTGCTGGCTCAGAAAGACCACGGCCTCTGTTCCTGCCCCCACTCCAGGCCACTGCTGATCTTCACATGGCTGCAAGCATGTGGATGTCACAGGATGCCAGATCCCCGACAAAGGAGCCCCTTTCCCCCTGCCCCCACTCCTCAATGTTCTGCAGAGGGCACAGAAAGTCAGTCTGGACAGCACAAACCTCAGTAATATTGCCTAAATCTGGTTCTGGCATTGCAGAGGGGCTTAAAGCAGATGATTTGGGTATGAAAGACTCCTGCTTCAGGAACAGTTGGCCCGTGGCACCTGGACTTGGATCGGGAACTAAGAGCAGGCAGATCCTTCAGAATAACGGCACTCTTCTGCTGGGACATGTGCCTTGCTCCTGTGCCCCACAAGAAACTTTCCAGGTTAACCGAGCCACATTTCGTTCATCCTCGCGCACTTGGGCCGACAGCTGACTGCAGGGAGCGCAAATGCTTAGCCCGATAACCCAGACTCAAGGGCTGAGCGTGGCTTGTCATTGAAATGTGTTTTTGCACTGCCTGAACTTAGCTGAGAGAATGCACCATAGTGAGCAGCTTAGAAAAAAAGGTGGGCTATGAATATAATTGTAAACATTGATCTTTTAGGCGCCAGATGCTCCTTTTCAATAGCATTTTGTGCTGCTATTTTTATCTTGATGATTTTGTTGCTGATTTTTGGTTGTCTGGATTGCATTCTGTTTTACTGATTCATGTCAGGACTTGCATAGAAAAGCAGGGTTATTCATTCTGTGAGTGAATCACGACCAGTTCCTAGGCTCCTTGCATTTTCACAGATTTGAACAGGGCTGTGTTACCCCAATAGTGTGGAAAGTCAATTGCAATTTCATTTACAGTTTACAGTAGAACAATGATGGAGTATCTGTAGAAAGGAACTACCTGGAAGCTGTCCAAATCTGCATGCGAGAGAGAGGGAGAGAGAGATCATAAACCACTCACTAGCCAGACCTGGCTTCCAGTCCCTGCTTGGCCACAGAGCTGAGTGGGTGACTTTGGGCCAGTCACAGACTCTCAGCCCAACCTACCTTGCAGGGTTGTTGTGGGGCAGGAGGAGAATGAGGTAAGCTGCTTTGAGTTCAGTGTAAGAAAAACAACACGTTCCATGCACAGGAAGCAGACCTGGGTTTGTACAAATCGGCTTTTTAATGGGAACCCTATGAAGACCTGTACTTTGCTGTCTCCTGGCCACGTCCATCCGTATTTCCCAACCACGGCGCCAGGTGAGTCCGATGTGCTCGGCCGCGAGCAAAGCAGATGGGCAAGTGGTGCCTGCCCCCCATGGAAGAGGTCAAGTGGGCAGAGAATAACACCCATCTCCCCGCACACCCGGATTCAAAGGACCAGAATAAGGATCAAAGGCAGCGTGTCAGCAGAGGCAGACGGCCTGGCATCAGGGCAGGGGCCTTCAGAGCTCGTACATGATTTTGTGATCACAGCAGTCCCAGTCTATCAGCTCGTTGCTGCGAAACCAAAGGCTGATCTCCCTCTGGGCTGTCTCCACAGAATCACTGGCGTGGACGACATTCCTGTTCCAAAAACAACCCCGCAGTGAGCACACGGCACCCGTTCAGGCTCCCATTCACCCCAAAAGAGGAATGGCGCGCCTCTGTTGCTGCCATGCCTCTTCCCTCCATGCGTCCAGGGCAAGCCCAGACACCCTACGACATTCTGCTGCCTGAAACAAAGGACGAGATGGCGGGTCTCCTGTTCCATCTCCAAAAGCCAGCGGGACTGGCCAGGGGACCTTGCTTTTACACTGACCTTGCTTTTACACTGGGAGAGCATCCTATTGCTCAGCAGGAATCTGGTGCCCGAGGTCCTGGGAGGCACCCTCCCCGCTTTCTGATGTATTTTGGGGTTACCAGAAACTATGGCCTCAAGGATGCTGGCGATAACAGCAAGGACTGGTTAAGGACTGGCACTGAGAAAGATGGGAGAAGGGCCCCACCCCATGGGGCAGCTGACCAGCGGTGTGGGGGAGATAAAGGCCAGGGAACAGAAAGGATCTTTCTTCCTCCTTGGAGAATCCCTGCTGCTGCCTGCATCGAAGCATACAAGGAAGCCCTGCGCATCCTGCCCTTGTCAGAGGCAGTTTCCATGTCTAGCCGAGGCTAGGGCTAGCTCTGTTTTCTAGTCTGAGTGGGCCATCACAGGCCCTTGGCTGTGAATTGTACCAGTGTTGCTCTCCAATGCCCCTTCCCCCATTTCCCCCCATTTTACTCCTTTTAGCTTGTCTGTTTTAGTACCCTCCACTCCTATACACTATCCTTTTAATAAACTGGTTTTGCTCCCCAAGCCTGGATTTGTCATGTGCCGAAACCAGCACCTGGTTCAGGAACAGAGGGACTGGGGAAATCCTGGGTGGGATTTTGCCCACTTGGCTGGAGGAACAGGGAATCTGGCGGCTTTCCATTACATGGCCTTGTGACCCACAGCGCTCCCCTCCCACCTCTAGCTCTTGCCTCCAACACCTGCCGCCTGAGGCAAGAACCTCACTGCCTCATGGTAGGCTTGGTCCTGACCTGAACCCAGATGCAGTGCTAAACTTTCTCAGTGCATCTGGCCAAGCAGAACTGCAGTTCCCAGGATTCCATGGGAAAGGCTCAGCGTGCAGCCATGAGACAGTATAATGAACCATTCTCAAAATCCCGAACCATCTTCACAGGCTGTTGGGTCACATGCCCATTCTGATATATGAAAACTATTAAGGAAGCTGAAGACCCCCCACCCCCAGCATTCTGGATGAACAATAGCCTAAAGTTGGCACTGCGTATGCAGCAGAATGAGTGGACTATACCACTTCAGGCCACAGATGGGGGAAGGCCTTTTGGAATACTCCATGTGGAAACACCCTGTGCAAATAAAAACAACCAAATCTGAGAGAAAGTTGGAAACTAGGGTGGTATATAAATGCAAATAATAAATAAACTACCTGCTGTTGCTCAGCTGGGGTTTTACTTGCAAGGGATTTATTTAAATTCTAGGAGCATTCAAACGTGTGGTCCCAACAGGCACTATGCAGTCATGTGGAAGTAATCTAGTCTATTTATTCTAATATATGCATGGATCAGGGAGAAAACTTGCAGCCTTCCAGGTGCTTTCACCTGCAACCCCCATCAGCCCTAGCAAACACAGCCAATGGTGAGGGAAGATGGGAGTTGTAGGTCAAAACATCTGGAGGGCCACAGTGGCCAACTTCAACAACCTCAACAAAGGATGTGGTTCAGCATGAAATAAGGGTACTAAATAGAATGTTAAGTAAACAGTCTAAAAATGGCATTTGGCTGTATTTGTAACCCTGGGGGAGTGAGGAAACCTGCAAGGATCTGATGACTGATAAGACAGGGAATGGGATGCTTAGCTTTCAAACATTCCTAATTCACAAGAAGTTAATATTCCTGCTTCCCATTATTGCTCTCTTCAAGGGCGAGTTTCTAGAGACAGAACGCTAGGCTCCCAGATCGCCATGTGACAGCATGAGCTACTCTACAGAGCATCGTGAACCAGAGTTAGCTGGGCTCTGCGCCCACTGTGGATGGCTAACAGACCAGAGACGCCTGCCAAGGCTTGAGCTGGACGGCTTCCGTCAGATCGGCTCCAGCCTAGCTGTTTGGCCCCATTCATACCTGCTGACATGGACACTAAAATCTCCCCGGACTGTGCCTGGCTTGGCTTCTGCAGGGTTCGTCTCCCCCACCATGGCTCTGGTAGTCTTGACAACGTTGTAGCCTTCCCAGACCTGAAGCAGACCCAGCAGGGTGGAAGAACGTCAGACGAATGACCCTGAGGTTCTAAGTTAAGCCTGGCCTTTCTAGACCAGCGTTTGGTACCCGCAGCGGCCAACTTTGGGCCCCAGTGGGAAGTTCCCAAGCAGGACGTGATGCAGCAGCGTGGCCCAGCCGGGTGTCCCCAGCCACTGGCACTGGGGCGATTTGCAGCGATCACGACCACGGGCAAATGGTAGCCTTGTTTTATGTTTTATATATATCCTTGTCCTACAAGGCTCTCAAGACATCTCTCATAATCCTCCTCCTCTCCATTTTATCCTCATAAGTCACCTCCTTGGTTCCAGTCGAATGCACCCATCACTGCGGCACAAGGGCTCTTGGGATGCAGCTCCAGAGACCGTCTGTGGGAGGCAGTGCCAAGACCGTGTGCTGCTCACTGCCCCGCCGGCCAGCAGAGGCCAGGTGCGACTCCTGCTGGCATTTGCGAGCCCCGGCTTCGCTCTCCACTTTCCCGGCCCAGCCGTGTCCCTCTCTCCACCCTGAGAAATGCGCACCGGGCAGCGTGGGCACGGGAGGGTAGCGTCCCGTAGGGGTGAGCAGGCCCACGGATGCCATCCAGCCTGCTGAGGCCTGAGCCGACAGCCTGGGCCCCTTGGCCGGAATCGCTCCCCCAGCCCCGGCCTGAGAGCTGGCGCGGGCACGGGGACCCACGCCGAGAGGGGGAGTGCCTTACCATGGCCACCACTGGTCCCGAGGTCATGTACTGAATCAGCTCATGATAAAAGGGCTTCCTGCGCAGCTCGTGGTAGTGTTCCGCCAGGATCCCCTCGTTGGCCTGCCAGAGAGAAGGAACGCCCCATCTCCGAAACAGCCGCACCTCCTCCTCGCAGGCAGACCACGGCAGCTGCTGAGGAGGGCCCTCGGGGCCTTTTCATGGCTGAAATCCTGAGAAAGGCCCCTCTCTCCACCCTCGCCCCCCCCCCCCCGGGCTCTCGTTTAAGACAACGGGTGAAAATGCTTTGTAAATTCAGTTGGGTTTTTGGAATCTGCAGAGTAAAGGAACCCAATGTGGCTGCGTAGACCAAAGCACATGCCTCCCCCAGATTCAACCTTCCCCAAGTGGGAGCTTCTGGGTGCATCTGGACTTCCACTCCTATCACTCCAGCAAGCAAAATCCTGCCAAGTAGGGATTATGGGATTTGTTATCCGATACAGCTGGTTAGGGAAGCCAGGAGACACGATGCCCTTCTGGTGCGTCTCTTCTCCCCAATCCATATGGCAAGCAGGGAAAGGGAGCAAACAGGATAGAAAAGGGAAGTTGCTTTACCACTTCACAAGATTTAAATCTACTTGAACAGCCTTTCCAAACCTGGTGGCCATTTTAATATCAGGGCCATTGGCTGGGAATTCTGGGTATTGTATTCCAAATGTGTCTGGAAGCACAAGGTTGGGGAAGGTTGAATGTGAACATTCTCCATCTTTGAGCTCTAGGACCAAGTCACTTTAACTGCCATTTTTCTACTTCTTTCATGGCCACTTGTGCTTTCCTAGAGCAGTGGTGGCGAACCTACGGCATGCGTGCCGCAGCGGGCACACAGAGCCTTCCCAGATGGCACACCAGCCAAGTCGCCCCAGCATGGCCCCAGCAGCCAAGCATCAGATAGCAGCGCACACAGGGGCCATGCGCATCCTTGGAAAGGAGTAGCAGCGCCAGGCGATGACATCACAAACCGCGACTCATTAGCTGCGACTTGTCCATTCAAATATACAGGTTTGCTTGGACTGGCTGTGAGTCTTAATACATTCATTTTTATTAACACAAAATTTTAGCTTTGAGTTTTCTTATGAAAAATTGAAATTTAATATCTAAGATTTAGCAAAGAGATATCCTAATTAAGAAACTGAGATTCTTTTAATTTTGTGCTGTCCCCCTGCAGCATATTTATTTGTTTTATCTGAACTAATACCTCTGTATTCAGGTTTTACTGCAGTGTTGGCACTTTGTGATAAATAAGTGTGTTTTGGGCTGCAGTTTGGGCACTCGGTCTCGAAAAGGTTCGCCATCACTGTCCTAGTTACCGAATTCTGTTACCAGCTTCTCCTTCTGTCTTTTAGGAAAAGGGACATTGGTCTCGAGTCACATCAGCAATATTGCAAGTGGCTTTAAGGAGGCGTGTGAAAGACGAAGAAAGAGGAGGATGAACGGTGCCTCCTCTCCAGGCACATTTTTGTTGTTGGCACTGTGCTGTCAAGTTGCCTCGCATCTGCGGCGCCCCGTGAACGCAGGGCCTCCGCCAGGTCCTGTGCCCCACAGCCCGCTCAGCCCTCACGCTGCTACACTGCACCATGTTATGGGTAAATAATGAAATATACGCGACCACATTCAATGCTGTTGCAGCAACTTTACAACCATTGTAGTTATGCCTACATTTTAAAAAAATTAAGAAATTTAATAGATGATCACTTGTCCATTAAAAATTATAGAACACCAAGTCACCTTGACTGCAAGAGCATTTTTTTAACTCTATCATCTCCCGGAGGGCACAGACCCTCTAAAGGGGGTGAGGAGGTGGGCTCCCCTCCACCTTCCGGGGTCCAGGATCTACTTTGCCCTGACCAACAGTGGCGATCCAAGGATTCCGATATGTTGTGCATCTGAGTGCCTGGAAGGTGCAGAATCACCATCTGTCCCCAGGGCTAGAATCTTGCTTTCTGTATTCACAGAAACTTTCTGTCAATTCTGCTGACAAAACTTGCCTTCTGTCCATTTTCCTGACAAAGTTGACCCTAGGGGTGTGAGATTCTGGGATGGCAAATGGGCCAAAAAAAAACACCCACATTTGACCAGTGCTTGTACTTCAAACTGCAGCACAATCAATAGTGGAAGCTTTTCTGGGTCAGTTGGTAAAATCGCAGAGCTTTTAAAGGCACCTGGGGGGGACGGGGGACAGGTTGAAAATTTGGCAAGTCTAGTGGAGGTTTTGGTGAACATGGCACCACTTGACCCCCACCCCACTCCAAACATACACCCAAGAAGCAGGGCCGTCTTAACGCATGGGCCTGATGGGCACTTGCCCACGGGCCCCATACTAATCTGTGTATGTAACCCTTGGAAAATGGGAAAACCTCCAAAATTAGCAGTAGTTGTAGTTGTCGTAGGGGCCCATAATGCTGTTAAGATGGCCCAGTGTGAGCTGTTCCCCGCGCAACGGTTTGTGTTGCTCGTACTCATCTGACGCAGCTCTGGGTTTCCTGGGGAGCATACCTGGAGCAGCTTGAGGCCCACGAGCTTGAAGCCACGCTTCTCAAAGCGTTTGATCACATCCCCCACCAGTCGTCTTTGGACCCCATCTGGCTTCACAGCGATCAGAGTGCGCTCTTGAAGCCCCGCAATGCCTGCCAGGCACAAGGGAGAGAAGTTGGAGCCCTCCGCCTTGGTAGTCCAGCATGTCTGCAGCAGACGGAAGGCAAGGACTGGGGACTCCCTCCTGAACCTGAAAGCTGGGCCGTTCCAGCCGGGCAAAAGGAAGCACTCCACACAGGGCCAGCTGTGAAATGGCTACCAGGAGGCAACACGATGGCTAGCAACTTAGGTGGCTTTAAAAGAGGACTGGAAAAATTTGAGGGGCACCAGGGTAAATATGGCTACTGCCCAGGATAACTGTTTACTCCTCCAGGATCTAGAGCACCTGGATTGTCCCGTGTTCTGCTTGCAAGCTTTCCCACTAGAGCATCAGGTTAGCCACTGTGGGAAACAGGATGCCTTGAGC
The DNA here is from genome assembly GCF_004798865.1 of Varanus komodoensis. Taxonomy (NCBI): domain Eukaryota; kingdom Metazoa; phylum Chordata; class Lepidosauria; order Squamata; family Varanidae; genus Varanus; species Varanus komodoensis. The sequence continues at coordinate 13,918,271 of NW_025335684.1, forward strand.
AGATCCAGGAGGGCTGTTCTCATGCTTTTCTTGTATCATACAGAATAGGGCTGCTTCTTCAAAATCTGAATTTCAACATTTTTAGCATGAAGCAAAATGCCACCACCCTCATTATTGCGGGCAGGACAGAGCAGGGAACTTGGTAAAGCAAAGCAGGAAGTGTGGATGTGGAGCGGTTTTCCTGAATTACCAGGACTGACCGTTCATGTCCCCCAGCCCTCCTTTGCCCCCATTTTGCCCCAGTACAGCTTCTTCCCTTGACCAACCGAGAGAGCGCACAGCTGGGCAATGAGCTGCACATGGAGGAAGACGAGGTATTTTCCAGTGAAGGGAGCGAGCCACAAAAAAACAGGATGCCCACCCTCCAAGGGCTTCCAGAATCTGCTTATTACGAGATGTTGAGGCGCAGCTAGGAATTCCCTGCAGGATTCAAACTGGACATGCGTATTAGCAGCAAGCTGGATCCAGCTCCAAGAACCCTCAGGCTAGCCTACTACAGAAGCCCGAAGAAATAAACGTGCAGTCTAAAGCATGCCTGGGGCTCAGACGTGGGCCAAAGCTCCAGGGATCGGCAAAGCAGTCCTCTTGGAACAGCCCTAAGGACACCCCCATCAGACAGACACACTCAAGGTGCGTCGATGGCTGCGACCCACTGCAGTCCAGACAGTCACCAAGGGCAGCTCCGCCAGCGAAAGCGCTACTGCAGTCCACCTGCTACTGCCCCCCACCCCACCTGCCTGAGAGGAGAGAGGAGAAAGCTGGCACGGCAGTGGGCAGAGCGACTCGGTGGAGGGGCCCCTGAAACTCACGGGGAGATACTGGGCCAGTGGACAAAGGGACCTGCCTGAGAGGGTCTCCCGCTGCAGGGGAAGGGAAACAAGGCCCTTAACTTCACAACTGCAGCCTGCCTGGATTGACTGCCAGCGCTCAGCTGCTGGTGAAAGGGCAGCCGCCTGCTTGCCCCCAGGGCAAAAAGCTCCCTTGTGGGGGCTCAGGGCAGGCCAGCTTAGTGGAAACACCCCGGGAGGCCCCACCCAGCCTCGACCACCTGAGGCAGCCTTGCCACTCTGCCAAGAAGGAGAGAATGGAGAGCGAGAACCGCCCCGGACGCCTCCGCGTGCTCCCTGGAGGAGTGGGGTGGAAGCGCGGTCCCTCTGTCCGTCTGTCCGTCCAGACCACTCCTGGCCAAATAGCGCTGCAGGGCTCTTTCGAGACTGGGAAGGCAAGCCCAGCTCATCCTACGATCCTGGCCAGGGCCGCTGATCCATGGAGAAGCAGCTCCACCTGCCCCCACAGGAGCCCTCTGCAGTCACGCGAGGGGGCTGCAGCGATCCCTGTGCCATGCCTCGGAGAGTCCCTGGGAAATCCAGGCCTCCCAGCGCGGACTGGGCAGGCTCCAAAGCCTCGGGGTAGAAGTCCCTGTTTACATCTCCGCACAGCACACTGTGAGCCCTGCATGGTGAGCCACCTGTGTGGGGCCAGAGAGAGACGGCTGCTGGAGGGAGGGGGAGCCGCCTCACAGCACGCTCCCCTTTGCCCGGTGCTTTTGCAAGCCAAGGCTGCCAAGCGGCTAATCTGGTGCCGAGTTTTCTCACAGCGTTTTCCTGGTGAAGAAGCGTTCCAGAAAGCTGTGTCGCCCATCTTTGCCGCTCCTTCCTTGCCCGGTGGAGCTGTGGAGAGGGCTGGGGCCTCTCTCTAGGTGCTTGTCCCACTTTGAGTGGGAGGCTCCACAGCACGACCCAGAATCCTCAGCCAAGCAGAGATGTCTTGCAGCCAAGGCTTCGAGGCAGCCTTCTCCAACCTGGTCCCTGCCAGTTGTTTTGGACTACAGCTCCTATCATCCCTTAGCCAGTGCAGGGACACTGGCACTGAAGTCCAAGGTATCTTCAGTGGGCGCATAAATGGGGGGAAGATTGCTCTGGCATTGCAGTACTTGTGAGTGGTACAAAAATGTGGTAAGTTGCAGGTGGAAGTACTCCTGTTCCCCACTCCTGGCAGCCAGCTCGGTGTGTTCTTTTTCAGGATACTCCATTCCACCTCACTGGTTTTCTGTCCTTTTTCCCTTGACACGTTGTATTCTCTGAGCAGTTCCTATTGCGCCCCAGAATCCCTCCCACCTCAAGATTTGCACTGTTGCAATCCCGAAGTCCCCCTGAATTTGTTCATGGCTTCTTCTTGTGCAGCGGTGGTGCCCGTTTGGTTAGAGAAGGATCCATGCACAGAAAATGAGTTTGCTATTTGCAGAAAGGACAATCGCCGTTACACAAATGCCCCACTGACAATGGCCACGGCCTCTCCTTTAATTCCCCCGTTGTATCCTGGTCACTTTCCTGCTTGTGGGAATCACCGATAAGGGCTTGCTCTCTGGAACACACAGGTTCTGTCACCCTAATGTTCGAACAAGGAGCAGAATGCAGGAGGCAACAACGCACGTCAGAGTGCAGAGACAAGGCTGTGCCAATAAGCTGCTGTCCCCGCTAGCGACACAGCTGTGGGCAGCAGCATCAAGCGGCACAGTCCTACCCAAATTTAGACGGAAAGCCCTCCAGTTTCCAGCAAGCTCCAGCCAGCCATGCAGGGAGAGGCAGGACTTTCTTCTGACTAAATTTGCTTTGGACTGAAGCCTAAGGCAAGTTTGGAAAAGTTTCTTAATTGTTTCGCTGATTTTTAGAGGAAGATGATAGGAATCTCCCTTCTGACTTATTTCAGCAGACATTCGTATCAAATTTTACTTTTTTAGGGACCTTGATAACTGATGCAGCTGCGGAAGAGCAAGTTGGTTCCACCTCCACCACACACACAGCGCTTTTAGTTCCTGGATCATATAAGATCCGGGGTGCCAGCTCGGGCAACACTACTAATGGGCTGGTTTGCATGCCATGCTAATAAGGGTTGGTTCCTTTGCAAATATATGGCTGTGTATGACCCTGACAAAACACCCAGTACCCTGTTAAAACCCCTTTTTAAAAGGAACCCTGATTTTGACAGCGAGCTGTCTCAAAACCCCTTTTCCTGGAAAAGGAGTGGGATACACTTTTGAACTTTTCCAGAGTCTCAGGGAATCGTGCAAAAATATGCTTCACCATGAGCACCATCTAGGGGGAAAATGATTTCACTGAGAAGGGAGTATAAATCTTGCCATGTCTCTTTGCTTTCCCTTGACAGCTTGCCTTTTGACAGCTGTCAGGGGAAAGGAAGGGGGGGAGGAGGTGTATTTGGGGCCACTCTGGTCAACGTGTGGGACTGGCACCTGCTACATTTTGTGAGGCTAACTACTTCAGTCCCACGGCCCAATTAAAAACAAAAACGAAAAGATGACCAACCCGTGACGGTGCCTCCAATGCCGCTTTTCTCGCCCTCTTGCCAAATGCTTTATTCAGTACTTCAGTTTACTTACCGTGAGAGTGGTCACCTGCATTTGGCAGGCCTCCAACCCATCATGAATAAAACAAACCTACGACACCCCATGGGTTCTAAGGGTGGCTTGAAAAAAAAGCCACAGAGCGTGAAGCAGGAGGGGCTTGGCTGGCTAGTTACCCAGGATGGATTGTCCCATCGTCTGAAGCAGCCAGGATGGCCATGGCCCTTGCACCTGCTCATCAGCCCAGGCCGCCTAGGCCATCAAAGCTGCCAGCACTGCTTTTCGGAATCCTAGGTTGTATGAACGGAAGGACAGCTACAAACCTGACATTCAGAAACTACTAGAAGATTTCAGTCTCCAGGACATTTTTAAGATGACTTCCTTGAACAGACGAACTTCAAAGTGAAAAAACCCCAAAACTGCTGAAAGAGGAAGTCCTCGATCACCCCTGGCCTGAATCCAGGCAACTGGCTTTATCACCCTGTTAATGGGACGCACCTTGCCAACTGTAGGATGCGTGATCCACTTATCCACAAGACTCCTCAGCAAATGGCCATGGCCATTATTTCACACCGAGGTCTGCTTTAATACAACTGACACTGTATTTCTAGCATCTCCTTTCCTGCAGAACTTTCCACGAGCCAACATTTCCTTCCCTCTCTGCACTGTTTTGCAATGTTGGTAAACTTGCAAGGATAAGGCAAGCCTTCCTTTATTTAAAAGCCTTTAGTTGTATCCTATATCATCCAAGATATTCCATGGAAAATTAGGGATTTATTCATAAGTGTTTGATTTTTGTTTCCTTATTACTTTTATTCTGTATTCAGCACCACACTGCCAGCATCTGAATGTTTGTCCAGTGAAACTGAAACCTTTCAAAATAAAATTCTATGAAATGTTCAAAATTCCAAAGTTTGGCCCAGTGAGACTACTGAAATCTGGAACAAGAATGATGTAATGAAAGCTCACCAGACTGTGCTGAATTCAGCTATATAATTACTGGAAGATAAATGATGAAAGAGCTACCTAAGCAAACAACTTTATATTTACATTGGCTGCCTGTTAATTTCCTGTCCCAATTCAACGTGCTGGGTTTGGTTTTGAAAAACTGAATGGTTTGAGTGCAAATTATCTGAAGAACTACCTATATCTTTGTAAGTTTGCCCGGCTGTTAAGATCAACATCAGGGGACCTACTCTCTGGGCCACTCATAGGAGCCACCCAACCGTTGAGTCCGACGGACAGCTCTTTTTTCAGTGGTGGCCCCACACTTTTGGAACGCCTTCCCCAGGGGGATATGAATGGCCTCATCAATGCTGGCCTTAAAAAAAAATCCTTAAAAAAAGGCACATTTCAGTCTGCATCTGGTGTATAAAAACCATTAACAACTGCTGGTACCCCTGGGGTGCTTGTGTGGGTATATGCGAGCTTAATTATACACTGTATGTTCATGTTCTTGTAATATGGCAAGCTGTCTTGGGAAAGCAGTGTGCCCTCAAAAGTGGATTTAAATAATACATTTTATTGACCACCTCTGAAGGGCTCAACATCATGAGCCCAATGAAAGAATGGCACCATTAATTTCAGGGTGGCACCATGGTACAATGAAATTTAGGGTCCAGGCCTTATTGATTTAATCGATGTTGGTTTCACTCTCATTACTTGCTATCTATCAGCGCACAGTACCCTACATTGACACTTAGAATTCCACTGCTCTGCCATCATACACGCTCATCAAAAGCTTCACCTCCAGTTATTGGAAGAACAAGCCCAAACTGGCAGAAATGAGAGTATTTTTGGGCAAATAGTGATGAAATGAATAGCAAGGCCAGTTTTGCCCTACCAGCAGTGAAGTGCATCAAACTTGTTTTGCTCCCTATGCAGCAAACATGTGTGATATTGATATCTTACGGCACCTGCACCCCGATTTCATTCTGCAAATATGTTTTTGCTTTTACAGTGACTGTTCCATTTTTCTGTTTGCACTGTGGCTGATGGGAGAGATAAATACAGTTGAACCACACCGCTCCAAAGCAAGGGCGAAAGTACTATTTGGGGGGAGGGGAAAATGGAGAAGCTGTTCTTTCATTCCAGTTTTTAAGTTGCTCCTGCTTAGATCAGAGGTTCTCAGAACTGTTTTGTAAACTCTCTTCAGGGGGCCTGTGGGGACAAAATGGTAGAACACTCACAATTCTCTCTTCTGATCCCTGCATTGATTTATTTGCTAGCAGGAGAGGACCAGGATCAAAGTACTGATCAGGCTAACAAAGCCCTGGTCCAAGCCCTTTGATTTTTGTGATACCGCAGTAGTGCAGACCTGCTGGTATCTTGCGAATTTGTATTAAATTTTTATAACTCTAAGATGAAGGTGTTGAACATGATTTGATATCTTGAAATTTTGGGTTGTGATTTTTTAACCAACTGGGTACACATGACATGGCAACCCATCATGGGTTGTTGTGTCATGTGAACCCATACTAATTCCCGCAGAGTGGCTTGTTCAAAGGCAGTGAGGCATCCAAGCCTATAGCTTGTCTTTGTACCCATAATGGGAACAAGGCACTTTGACAGCAAGCTGTAGAATCTCCAGTTTCCTCTAAAAGGGTTTTTTGTCTGCTTGCTCAACAGTTGCTGTTTGGTTTTTGTTTTAGACAGAGCTCCTCTTTCCCCTCAGGGATTTCACATCCTGTCTGTTTCAACCAGGATGCACGCATTCATATTCCTCTCAGAATCTCTAAATAGCCTTTACAAAGCCCCATGCTTGGATGAAAGGGATGGCTCACACCCTTCCACTTTCCTGAGCATCTACAATCTTTGGAAAGGTAGAAAAGTTCAAAGACTCTAACAAGAGTGAGTTCAAAAGAAGAACAAAGAGACTGTATTGCAAAGGGGAACAATCTCAGCCACCCCCTTTCATGAGGAAAGATCATGTGTGGCTGTGAGTTCTTCTGAAAATTCACCTTTTTAGCAACTGCCAAGAGAAGGTGAAGTGAAAAATAAATCTCTGGGTCAATACCTACAGAGGGTGCCAAACTTTACACAAGTGTGGCTTGCCATTTCACACCCTCTTACACACATCCAGCTAACATGATGTTTAATTGTTTTAATGACATTTTACATCTCTTTTAAAGATTATAAAAACAGTTCTAAAAATTTACCCATTGCTTGTACTAAACCCTCATTGTTTTTATTAAAAAAGAGGGGGGTGACAAACCAGTTATAGACTCTGCAGTGTGTTGCTTGGCACTTGGAAGGGTTAGTGTCATTAGCTGTCAAACCAGAGAACACGCTTCCCACCCGGAGAAGCAGGGGTGCAAAGGGACTCACCACTGTAGCGCAGGGAGGAGAGTCCCGCCTTGGGTCTCTCAGGGCACCCACTGGAGGACCCCGGGGGAAGGAGAGGGGCAGCCCACTCCATGTCTAATTGCTGGGTTCAGTGTGGGTTGCTGCATAAACAACCCAACCAGTGTAGCTGATTTGCAAAGTTGGTTGACAGGACGTAAAAACCCACCCATTGTGTTTCTGATGGGGCTCATGGGATAATTTTAACCGAAAACTCAATAGAAATTATTTAAAAGACCATCTAGAGGGGGTCCTTTCAGCACTTTGCCTTGTTCTCACTTTCACACAGCACTGGCTTGAGAGTCATATTGGTGCTTGCAAAAAAAAAAGTTATTTAAATATGAGTTATCTATTTGCTTTGATTTTTAAGGCAAAAACAGGGTGATCAAGTGGCCAGTGAAATCCCTTAGAAATGTTCAAGTGGTCTGTGAAAGAGGTTTGAGATCTACTGGCCTAGATGGCACCCAAGAGTTTGGGAAACAAGCAAAAAGTGTTTAATGCTCAAAACTGCCCCTCCCTCTCCTTTTCCCAAAGGCCTGTTCATCCTGCAGGAGAGGAATAGCAGCTCTGGGAAGCAAGAGAGACAGGCCAGCAGACATCCCCTTAAAGAAAAGAAAAAGAGGAGGCGAAAATTGGGAGGACATAAAGTGTCCCTTGGCTAGGACCTAAAGAGGAGAGTGGGTGGGACTGCGGCTTTGAATGCTGCACCTATAAAATGGACAACTTTTTTTGGAAGATAATGCAACTTAACAACCTTATCCTGTCTTCAGTGCATAGTATGTGCTCTGAAGACATAGCCTAATGTCAGATTAAAGATGGCAGCACAAGTGTTTGTGGACTGGATTGGTTCCCAGATTGCCAGGTAAAACAAAAGTGGGAAGCATGCTTTTGACACAATCAATCTGCTTTACACAATCAATCTGTGTAAAGCAGGCCGGTAGAACCCATCTATCCAATCAATGTAATGTAGATGCAGGCACAGAGAATCTGGGGTTTGGGGTACAAGCCCTTAGGCCTCTATAAGGAATGGGGCAGTCTTGGAAGTCTTTTTTGTTGTGTACCTTGCCGTATCTCCAGGAGCATCCAAAGGTTGCATCTTGGAGTGGGTTATGCTGGGGTGGCTGTGTCCTGCTTTTCAGAGAATAATCCTTCTTTATTTGAAGGACTATAAGAGAACAGTCCTGTATTTTCAAGGCATTTTCTATTTGTAGGGCTGCCCTGTCCAAGTCTGGTTTAAAGATCATGGAACCATCAAAAGGGAGAACCCTGGAGCTGGGCACCAAGTTTACACCTGCACAGTAGATGGGATTGCAAGCATGTGGTCACCTGCTCACAGTCTCCCTCGCTGTAATGAGATGTGCTGCACTTCTATACACACATCAGAAGACGCAAATTTATGGACATCTACCTTTTTTGTCTTCCTCGGAGGGGAGTGGGAGTTTATGGTCTCTCTGGGGGCGAGGAGAAGTACAGCAAGGAACAACTGCCTGACTGTGGGCACCAGAGGCCAGGAAAGGAAGGCCGCCAGAAGCCTTGTCCAAGCAAGTTCCATCCAAGGGTCTCGTTAAACAGGGGGGAAGTCCTACATCTCCAGCAGGCCCCAGCCAGGCCATGCTGCAAGCTGGACAGCATTGCATCTTAACCTGAGTGTTTCAAGGCAAGTCATGTGCAAGCACAGACTTCCAGAAAGAAAGATCCTAAAGTGCTCCAGCCCAGTAATCACCAAAGACAAGCAGATGAGAGAGTGTGGTGCAGTGGTTTGAGCAGGAGCCTGAGATTTGGGAGACAGTTTCTAGTCCCCTAGCTTCTGCTCCGCCAGGAAGCTCACTCTAGGCAGTCACTGACCCTCAGCCTCACCCACCTTGTAGAGTTATTGCGAATATAAAGCTTAGAGGAGGAGGACCATGTAAGCAGCCCTAGGTTCCTTGCAAGGGAAACAAAGCAGGATAGAAATATAATACAAATCTAGCAATACAGCAACCTTGCTGACTCTCAGCCACGCTACCTCGCAGGGTCGTTGTGCTGATGAGCTAGAGAAGGCACAGCGCAGAGAGAGCAAAAAGGGGGGCGGCAACAGCGGCGAATAAACCCGGGGTGCGTTTGTCATCCTAGCCGTCCTGGGGGAGAGGAGAGGGGAGGAGAGGGGAGCGCGCCCCCCCAGCCCACTCACCCGTGCTGTACAGCCGCCCCCCGGGGAGGCGCTCGGAGGGCGCAGCCGCCAGCGGCCTGGGGCTCCCCCAGCCGCGCAGGCTCCGCGCCACGCAGCGCAGCAGGAAACCCATAGAGGCAGCCGGGTGCGGTGGGGTGCGGTGCGGTGCGGTCCGGCCGCCGCCACCGCCGCCCGGGTATATGGCCCGGAGGGATGCGCCGAGCCGCCGCTCCGCTCTGCCCCGGGGGGGCTGGCGCGGCTGCCCCGGGGGCGGGAGGCGAGGCGAGGCGAGGGGGCGGCGAGCAGCTTCCGGACCGCCCCTAAAGCGCGCTTCCCGGCGGGCGCCCCGGGAGCGTCCCGCACGCCGGGCCCCCGAGGACGGCCGCTCGCCCGCGCCCCGCGCAGCCCCAGCTCCGCTCCCGCCTCCTCTGGGAGGCCGCCGGCTGGCCTCTCCGTCGGCTGCCGGGCGGCGAGGCAGCCCGGGGAAAAGCCGGGCAGGCAGAGAGAGGAACACGAAGGCAGAGCCGTTGGGCAGCAGCCTTCCTACCCTGGGTGTTGTCCAGCCGGGCTCGACTACTCCCATTATCCTCTAGGAAGCACAACCAATGGCCATGCTGGCTGGGGGATGATGGGAGCTGCCGGGCAAGCCGTCTGGAATGCACCTGGTTGGCAAAAGCGCCTATAGATTGTATTGCTATCAAGGACAGGATTCACTGTTATTAGTTTACAGCAAGAAATCAAAATGCATTTAAAGCACACAAAAGATTTCCTAAATGCATTTAGGTTATGATTACACAGGGAATGGTGTACCCTTCCCCTGATGGGAGATGCAAGTCCAAAAACCTACAGGAATCTGCCCCACTAGTGACTGTGCAGAGTCAAGGCAGTAGAGAAACTGCTCTGCAATCGCTTTAGGAATGTCACAGCCATCTATGCGTTTGAATATTTAGCCTTTCGCTGGGCCAAATTACAACGTAAGATTATTCCTTTATTTTTGAAGAGGATGCAGATGAAAGAGGCATCCAAATGGAAAACAATGGTGAAAAGGTAGGAAAATTGGCTTTTTAATCTTTTTTATGGCTACGGACATTCTGTGAACAGGAGTCTGCTCTCCAGCACTAATAAAATAGAACTTAAGCAAACAGCTATTTTCCAGCTCTGCTGACTCTTTAAAAAGCTGCTGCCTGTCTGCAGTGTGAATCCCAGCTCCCTGAAACATTATCCCGATTTAAGGAAATTTTTACCCTCCCCTGCAAAATAGGGCCACACAAATTGTTAATTTTATCGAACCAAATGGACAGGGGCCACAGAACTTCCAGGCAAGCACAGAAACAATTTGAACACAAGGCACTCGTCCCTTGAAAATGTACACTGAAAGGGTTAAAACTTCCACACCACCTAGAACCCTGAGTACCTATATGCTCCACAACACCCCAAGTACTAAACTGTCAAATCTGGGCCAACCCAGCCCTAAGGATTGCTTCCCCTTCCTCCTATGTCAAGTGTTAAGCTGTGAGCTCCTTGGGGCAGGGATCTGTAAAGTACCACACACAATGATGCATTCAATAATATAATCGACCAATGCTGGGCTATGTGAACTGCCCTTTCATACATCTGAACCAGACTTTGTTGGGGGGTGCATTCCTGTAACTAGCAGGAACATGCACACACTGCATTTACAAGTGTATTTTTAACACCACTATGCATTACCCATAAGCCACAGGGGCACTCTCCTGCTGGAAACACCAGTTTGGGCTGGGTCCTCATAGTTTAGTTTCCCAGGATAGTTGTGAATAACAGCGCTTACTGTCCTAGGGAGATGGATGAGAAAAACCAGTGCTGCACCTTGGAATACAGCATCGTCCCGCAGCTTAGCATCCTCCAGATCCTGTAACCCCTCCAGCCAACAATGCGGCCGAACACATCTGGAGAGCACAAGGCTGACAAGGGCTGTCACAGACAGACACACACTCCTGAGGGATCAAAGCCACAATAGCCTATATTTAGCACCAGGCTAATTGTGTTTAGAACCAGGTTAATTGCTAGGCTCTGGGCAGATTCAACTAAAATAATAATAAACAGTCTTCTATTAAAAAAAGGCCTCTCTCCTCCTAAGCAGATGGAACCTAAGGAAGAGCACAGGAACAAGGGCGCCTGATTCCATGGAAGCTCAGAGCTCCTCTAGCCCAGCACAGCTAATTAGAAATTATTAGGGGACAAAGCCCAGACCCATCTAGTCCTCTCAAAACAGTAGCTGCCAAGGAACCAATCCTGGCAAAAACAAGGTGTCAGCCAGGTCTTCCAGCCTCCTTTGCCCGCACAGGAGCAGTGGCCAGGCCTCAAAGCAGTGTGTTGCTCCACAGCCCTGAACTGGCTGTACTCCAGATGGCATATGGCACCACTGAACCTGTGGGGCATTTGCTGACCCTAGGAAAAATATTGACACACGTCAAGGGCAGAGGCTTTGTCCTGTGGCAGATGCTCCTGCTGCCATTGCTCCTACAGGAAAATTGCCCGGTTTGTTTCTCTTGTTCGCCCTTCCACCCTCAGGCAAGGGCCCCACGTCCACCTCAAACAGGCATCAGCTCTCAACAGACGCAACTTCACACACTTGGTCTCTTGGTTCTCAAGCCCGGTGACAAGATTCAGACTGTGACCTCCTTGCACCAACGTCCATGTTTTGTTTTTATTTCCTATATATGAGAGCTGCTCCACAAGAAAATGTGTTAGACTCACAATCACTACACAGGATGTTCACCACACTATACCTTTTTGCCATCAAGTGAGAAAAGAGGAAACAATGCTTAAATAAAGCCATTCAGCAATTATATACCAGAGATGGAACTTAAACACTTAGTGTAGGCCAACAAGAGCTGCAATGCTGTGGCTTTGGGTAGCCAATCCATTCATTGAGGTGGGTGCCTCATGCAGAAACTTGAAAGCTACACCCATGAAAAAGAACTTTTGCAGCACCAGCTGTTTCAAGCAGCTGCAAGCACTGCAGGGTCCGTTTTTTCAGGGCGAGGCCTTTGCCTGCTGAAAGAATATTTAGGCCAAGACTGTGGTTCAGTGTGGTATAATAGTCAGTGTGCTGGACTGGGACCCAGAGATCCGGGCTTTAGTCCCCACTCAGCCATGAAGCTCGTTGGATAACCTTGGGGGTGTCCCTGATCCTCAACTTATCCTACCTCAGGGTTGTTGTGAGAATAAAAGTGGAACAGACCAGGTTCACATAAGCCATCTGGGGTTCCTTACGAGTGAAAAAAGTTGTGACATTAGTATAATAAATTAATAAATAGGAAACAGAAACCCTGCTGAAGCTTAGGAGGTCTTGCTCTGGTCAGTACCTGGATAGGAGGCCCCCTGGGAACCCCATGGAAACTCATCCTGCGTTCCATAACAGGAGGCAGAACAAAATCCATACACTGAAGCAGACTTTTCACAGAGCCCATGCGCTCTGGAGAAACGAGATAAGCAGCTGCGTTAACAGCTGGACCTGGGCATCTTTCCAGATCTGTGCCCTTGATCCTGACAGGAAAAACATACACTTTTATTCTGGGTAAACATGCTACTTCAACTGGCAAGCAGTTTTGCAAGACTGCTGATCCGGCATCAGGCCAGGGCTATGCAGAGCGGTAACGTGACAGAAATCAAACAAGAAAAACAGACTTGGACACTACACACGAGCACCTGAGTAAGATGGCAAGGAGAGAGCACCACAGGTTCTTACCAATAAAAATAAAATCAGAACACATTCATCCATTTAAGCTCTCTCTCTCTCAAAGTCACTAGCTGAGTGCCTGGGTGTCTGCATCCTCACAGAATACCACCCGAGGGCTCCAGATGGAAAAGCAAACAGAACTCATGTCAATAACGTGGTGGGGGAGATGTATAGCCCACTCATAGAACCAATGCAGCACAGTTGCAAGCTTCAAGTCACTGGGAATTCCCTGACACAGGGGTCCCCAGCTCTTTTGGACCCATGGGCACATTCAGGAATTTAAGAAACTGGTGGGCACTACCAACAAAACGTCTAATTAGTGGGGGACAATTTGATGTTTCCCTGTCACGTCCAAGGATCCTAGGCTGTGTCTTCAACTAATTGCAGGCAGCTGATGCTTCTTTTAAATGGATATTTTGGCCATGTCCAGAAGTTGCTTCTTTTTGGGAGGGAGTTCTTTCAGTGATAAACATCCACTAACGTTTACACTTTTTTGTAATTATTCACCTGCTTCATGCAAATTCACAAATGGTCAGCATACATGGATTCTCCGTGCTCTTTTGATCACTGAAAGACGTGGAAGGATAAATGCTCACCTCCGATAATGCAAGAGATTGAGGAGCTTTCGATGTCTGGGCAGGTGTCATACAGGTCCCACCTTCAAATGCAGCGTTGGTCCCCTTTCCCTGGATTCTATGTATAATTGCCAGAAAACCTGTGTGCATTTCATATGCATTAAATGCTATGAATGCATAGATCTACCCAGTGCTTTAAAAAAAAAAAAAAAAAGGTGCCAGAACTCACGTCGCTGCTGGCAGTAAGCACTCAGCGCATGACCACACACACCAATCCCAAGCTGAGCAGCGTCCCAAGCCAGGTGGCGCAGACACAAAAGCATCCACCTGCACTATATTAGGACCCTGAGGGTGTGGAATGGGCTTCCACGGGAGGTGGCTGAGGCCCCATCGGTGCGGGTGTTCAAGGATAGGCTGGACATGCACATGGTGGGCATGTCGTGAGCGGAGCCAGCTGGTGCTGGAGGTCAGACTAGATGGCCCTTCTGACTTGCTCTGTTTCTATGTTAATGATGTTTGCTGCTGACCTGCTACGCTGACAGGCAATTCAAAATCACTTCGTAAAATCCATTGGAAAAAAAGGTGCCGGAACGCCATTCCGGTGCGTTTTATGACAAAAAAAGCTCTGGATCTACCTACGTCTATCAACAATGCCAATCTTTGAAGTTTTGCAAGTGCCCATGTGTGACATGCTAGGGACCCTTGTCCTAACATTTCAACTGTCATGCCAGCCACATGGATTCACCCCTTTCCAGTCCAACAAGTCTACAATAAGAGGAATCATAATAGTGGCGAACCTTATAGCGTTTGGTCAAGACTACTAGGTTTTCAAACCATGGATGGAATATCTGTTTCCCTCCAGATGTGGCTGATGCAGACGAGAAGTTGTAAGCTGAAACACCTGTTGGACCACAAGTTGCTCACACAGTCACACATCTCACTAGATGGCCATGGGCCAATGGCTTATCCAGTCTATCTTGCCCCATCCTGCTTTTCTAAAGAAATTAAACAATGTAAGGAAGCCCAGGCAAAGCTACCCTGAGAAGATGCCTGGAAGAAAGGCCCGTGATAATCGTGACAGAGAGTGAAAAGGTGGATGAAGTGCTGTGGCACATACTCCGTGTAAATGATAACATGTCAGCAAGCAACCTAGACAGCCTCACATACCTTGAGTGGCTTCCGCATGTTCTGCCTGCTGATTTACTTCCAATTCTGTTGCTGCTGCCCCCCCCCAAGCCCCCAAGTTCTGGAAAGGCCTCTGAGGTGGCTAAGCAGAGCTCAACTCAGGTTAAAACAACAAAGTAAGCACTTTTTATTTCCATTAAGCACATTTTAGTATCACAATGGAATGATGAGAAAAATGTTTCCTTAAAAAAAAGAAACGGAAGTCAGTCTGTCGATCCCTCTCAGAAACCCCACTGGCCACAGGGAGGCTTTCAAGGCAATTTAAAAACAAAAATGGTGGTGATCAGGGATGTCACCTCGAGGGGAAGGTAGAGGGAGGAGGAGGGGAGGGAGGAAGGTGGAATGATGTGAAGGCGGGAACATCTGAAGTAGTCTTTGGCGTTTCTGCCTCATAATTGACGCACAAGACCAGCCACTGAAACCTGCAGACGCAACCAAATGCCACAGTATTAAGACAAAAACACCCAGCAAGGGGAACAGCCTGCAGCCGGCCTTAAGACACCCTGCGGGAGACTCAGTCGCAGAGATGAGTGTGAAGGGAACGAGAAAGGGACGTGGTGTGTGGCTCCAATGTGTGCCCCACGCGTGAGGTGCTGCATCCTGCAGGCCTGGCAAGATCGGGGGAGCAGAGGCCGCGACGAGACAAGGAGGCAGATCTGTTCTTTACAGGGGTCCAAACCTGCGCCTGGTGCCAAGTACTATAGCTTCACAGTCCCGGGGGGCAAACTGTCGTTGCAGAGTCTGTAATAGCGCAGGTCATTGACCAGCCTGTGCACATTCTGTGTAAAGGATGGCAGGTCCTGGAAGAGGGGAGGGAGAGAAAAACAAGAACAGGTCACAGCAGCAGCAGAACGAGCTGTTGGAGCAAAGTGCAGTTGGAGTGCAACTCATCTGTCCAAAAAGTTTTATTGCATCAGGAATGAGAAGAAACCATCCTGAGCGAGCATTTCACGCTCTCTGTGCTCCATTTTCAGTCATCTGGGGCCATGTCATTTAGCTGCTTCAAAACTAAAGCTGAGCACATTTAAAAACTGAAAAGCCCTGAAATCGCACCTTGAAATGTTATGAAGCTAAGTCAAAGTAGATTTTCTGCTGAGAAGCACCGAAACAAAACAGGCATCACCCCAGGTGTCAGGATGAAGCCATATGAGGGCACAGCAGGATGCAAAATGAGGTTTTGCATGGAAACTTGTTGAGGGCTTCCTTCCCTCTTTCACTGGACCTCTAGACTTTTGGGCAAATGGGGCAAGAGTTCCAAAGAAATGTTTATTCTCTTTCAAAAGTACACTGATTAAAAGTTAAACACTTCTGAAATTCTATCCCAACTAATTTTTATTTATTTATTTTTCGATTTATATCCTGCTTTTTTCCTACTAAGGGCTCAAGGCAGCTTACATCATTCTCCTCCTCCGTCTTATCCCCACAACAACAACCACCCTGTGAGGTGGGTTGGGCTGAGAGTCTGTGACTGCCCAAAGTCACCCAGTTGGCTCCATGGCCGAGCGGGGACTAGAACCCAGGTCGTCTGAGTCCCAGTCCCACGCTCTTGACCACTACGCCACACTGGCTCTCTGGTTCACACCAATCTACTCAGGTGTTCCATTTCATAAAGGAAAACATAGGTACACTGAACATATGCGTGTCAGTGCACAGGTGGAGGTGAAATGACTTCGACAGAGACAGGGCACGGAAGGGGGAAGGCCCCTCCAACTCTGCCGGCAAAGTGGTTCTGGGCTTGGGAGAGGTGCGCCAGTCAACCTGCAGAGGGACTCTCTCGCGAAGTGTCAGCCCAACCTTACCCTGTCCATTTTGAAGTTCCTTCCGAGAACACTTTTCTGGTTGGTGTCCACACCATCACAGCTGGCCAAGAATCCCGGGAGAAAGGCTGTGTAGAAGCTATCAAAGTCCACAGAGGCCATGTTGTAGATGGCGATACCAATTTCCTCTTGTAGGAGGTCATGTGATTTATGTACCAATACCTGAAGCAGCACATTCACAAACTGAAAGAGCATGGCTGTCCGGAAGATTTTCTGCAGAGAAAGGAACCATCTCTCAGTATGCTCTGTGACAGGAGAACTAAAGATATACAGCCCAACCTGCCCTTACTAGGATCTTCCAGCCAAGCACTGCCTCCAGACCTCTCTCCAGGGTTCTGTGAATTATGCTTCACCTCTCTGACCCAGTGCAGTGCCAGTTCAATGTCAGGGATGTGGAGATAAGCATTTGCATGGAGAGCTACCAGAGACTGATACCTACACCACAGCAGAGCACATCTGCTTTAGCAATCTCACGCAAGATTTAGAATGGCCAGCTCTTGCAGTGAAGTTGGACCTGAGGTGCAAACCTGGATAGGCCTGCTGTGCTGACAGAGCATGCCCGAGTCTCACTGAATGCCGACCCTCTGGACCACTGGGGTTCTTGTGGGCTCAGCCACAGCCCAAAGCCTGTGCGAGCCGTAACTGTCAGAGGGCAGCTGTGGAAGCAGCAGCACTCCACCCAGGCAGAAATGCAGCTCTTCCCATATGCCACCTCACAAAACGAAATAGTATCACTACCCCTATTTTGTCAGACTTTTGGGCCTGCTCCTCCCACAGACAATTCAGTAGTCAGCATGGAGGGGAGCATACAAGTCAGACATGCCCTGCCAGTAAGTAATTGGCCACCCATGAGAGCACAGTGGTGTGTGGACAACAGCAAATACGGAAAACAGGAGCCTCTCGCCTTCAGCATCTGCTGTGCCCCTCTTCTCTCAGTAGTTTCTTACATGCATTATACCCTTCTTCCAAATTAGCTGAAGTGTGGGGGCTTACCTTGTGGTACAGCTTCTGCTTTGCGTTCAGAGTCTCCAAATACAAGAGGTTCTGCTTGAAGAGGTGTATGTCTGGTTGCAGGAAAGACTGGCCAAAGGCCTGCAGAACAGGAGAGCCTCTTAGACCAGCTGTCCTCCGGGACTGAAAGCTGGCTCCAAACATGCCACGCAATGCAGGCAGGCAGAGTGACGCAGCCAAACATACCCAAGCATGGCCCCAGAGAACCCCACTCCCCCATCCTCACGGCAGATGCCACCACCCTTGCAAGAAAACATGGAGGATGGGTGAGACAAGTCCACTCTGCAAAAAACCTGGAAATGTGGTGGCAGCTGCGGCTGCTGCTGCTGCAACTCTTTTAGCTACAGTGATACAGAGTGAAGGCAGAGGCTTGAAAAACCTGGCGTCTCCTCCAAGGGCTGCCCCCTGAGGAGCAAGGCCCTTCAGGCAAGGCTGCCTTCACTCACACAGTTAAAAGTCTTGCGGCACTGTAGGACTAAACCAGATTTACTGCAGCGCAAGGCTTTGTGGATTAAGCCTATCCATCCAATGTTTTACGCCTCGGTCCTTAGGAGCAAAAGGCCAGTCCTTTGCCAGGGCACTCCCTTACGCAGGACAGCCACACTGAGACAATGGGTGCGTTCCCCATTTGGTTTCTGAGCAAGTGCCAGGAAGCATGGGATAGAAGTGCCAGTTGCTCCTCTTCCCAGGCAGCTCCTGGGCTCACTTGGGGACGCTCCTTCTACACGGCGTTCACAGCACCGGTTCCCCAACTATGACAATGTTGCCACATGGAAGGTATGAAGAGTTCCCAGCACTAGCGTAAGCCAAGCCCAACCAAGCCATGGGACAAACTCTCTTGCAGCATTTTCAGCACCAGCTAAGTTTTGCAGTGGGGAAACGGCTCTGAAGAAGGCAGACGCGGAAGCTAGTTGACACTGGGGGCACAGGAGCCAGTCCATCATCTCATGGCTGAGCTGTTTTCTGGGTGTAAAATCTCACTTCCTTGGCTCTGGGGACAAAGACCAGTCTTCTAACTATGCAACCAAAAGAAGCAGAGATGGCCCTCATTCAATGGCCCTGATCCAAAACAGATTGAGGTGTCAGAAGGAGAGGATCAAAGCATCAGAGGAAAAGGTCTGCTCCAGTTTCCTCAAACCACCAGCCGAGGGTGTGAGACAAAAACAGCGAATGGCCCACGAAGGGCAGAGACTGGACCGTGACCTCAGTGGCAGCCTGGCTGGAGGTGGGAGAACATCCGCAGAACATTAAACAGGAGCCTCTTTCCAAAGGCCATGACCCAGATGCTTGTGCCAAGGGCCAGAAGCACCTGGTTGGAATCAACCACTGTGAAAAAGACAGTGAAGAACCTGGCTTCTCTGTAATGTCCTGCTGAAAAGGTAACAGAGAGTTCACCACTTAGAGTGGAAAGAAAGGGAGAAGTGCCGTGGAATTAAAGCGGTCCACGAATTGCCCGGTATGGCAAAAATCTGGGAAGCATTTTAAGAGCACACACAATCACCCTGCCGAACCAGAGGAAAGCCCACTTAATCCAGCAGGTGTGCCTGGGCACAGCGACACTGGCCAACTGCTACTCAGGTACCTGCATAATGGCACCGAACTGGGCTTCGTCCTCCATCTGCTCATCCACGACCCCTCTCTGGACGCTGGCCAGAACGCTGGACTTGAAGAAGTACCGCCAGTTGTGATGGAGGACTCGGAAAAGCAACTCAAACAGCTCTGCTTTCACATCAGGAGAAGATCGCTTGAGGACGAAGGAAAAAACACGTCCTCATCTGAATGGATTTTGTAGTCAAACACAGCCCAAGGTACATGGCCAGAAGGGCATTATTGTTCAACGGTTTGTGACGTAGCATAAGCAGCACCTAATTATCCAGTTAATTTCAGGCAGTACCCAATGGAAAATAGCTTGCTCCTTTAAGGAGTATGCTAATTAAAACAAAAAGAAGTCTGATTTTTAAACTGTATTTTACCCTCAAAACACAGATTATTTGAATTTTGGATTCAATAGGCTTCTTCCCATACAGAAGCAGCACAACAAGTATTAGCACCAATGTTTTCCTAACACTTAGAATGCTGATGCAAGTCGGTTGCTACCTGTGTGCTCCTTGCCACTGGTCTTGTGGTGTGTGAAATGAGCCACCGGTAAGCCATCGCCTGACATGGTCTCAAGATCAGTGACATCAGTGGAGTCAGTTCATGGAGTCGGTCATGAGCCAAGCGGTGCACCGGCAGCACGACGCGGCTCTTAGGGCAGGGCAGGGCAGGGCAGGGCAGGGCAGGGCAGGGCAGGGCAGGGCAGGGGTGTGGAATCTCACCCACCCTGCCTGGCGGGAAGGGAGCGGGAAGCCGCCTCTCTGCAGTTCCCCTGGCTCTGTTCCCTTTCACATGACCACCACCTGCTGGGTGGTTTCCTGGCTTCTGCTTGTTTTCTCCCACATTTCTACAATAATTGAATGCCTCTCCTAAGGTTTAGCTGCTGGCAGGAACACCACTTGCCAGTATGTTGACCCCTCCACTTCTGCCTGGGTTCCCTCCTCGCCCATCCCTGCTGGAACGTGCTTCCCCATCCCGAGAGCATCTTCACATTTGGCCCACAGGAAGGAAGGAACACTCCTGCTTTACACCTTTGCCTGAGTTAAGCTATCATGCAGCCCTGCAGAGGTTTCTGCTTTCCCCCCTCTGGAGACTTCCATCGGCCACTCAGCCCCCACCCAGGTGGACCTACCTCAGCCACGATCGGGTAGACTTGCTCCATGCAGAGAGAGATGATGTTGGGCAAGAAGGGCTTGAACGCCTGGCCCGGCTCCTGCACCACCACCTGCAGGATCTTCAGGAATTTCTCCACCACTCGGCATCCGGTGCTCCCATCATGCAGGATGCTCTCCGCCAGCTGCTCTCTAGGGCACCACACACAAGCACAGTGACTTCAGGGAAGCCTCAAGCTCCCCGGCAGAGTGTGCAACCAAGCAAAAGGAGAGGACAAAGGGTGGATCCCCCCGGCCGTGCTCTTGCCTCAGAGGGGAGCTATGCACCGTATTAGCCGTGGAAGTTCAGCGCTAAAGAAACTGAAAGCTACGTGATGGAGGGAGGGGCGGATTACCTGGTGAACATGTTGAGGAAAGTCTGTATGACCTGCTCAGTGAAAGGCATGCCCATCTGCACCCTCAGCCCTTGAAACAGGGTGAGGAAGAAGCTCAGCATTTTGTCTGTCACATCTGAAAACAAGGAGATGGAGGAGCCAAAAGAGGAAACATTAACAGAGCTGCAATGTTTTGATGAGCTGCTCCTCCTGGACAGCGGTCCCCTGTGCTATTTGAGGCTCGGGCCTCAGAGGGAGACTCCCCACCACACAGCCAATGCCCTGGGCCCGACGTCTTAGCTCCCCTTTCAGGAGCCAGGGAGCTGCTAACAAAGGATCTTCAGGGTAAAAACACACTGAGCCCCATGGCAAACGGCAGACTAGATTTGGAAGGACTTATATCAAACTGTAGTGGCTTCTTGCAATGGCATTGGCAAGGCAAGAAGTAGAAGGAATACGTCTCTTAAACAGGACCATAAAAGATGTTGCATCGAAGACTACGAATGACAGGTGGCCAACTTACAACCTGCCAGATGTTTGGCTTACAACTCCCATGATCCCTCACCACTGGCCGCACAGCTTAGGTTGATGGGAACTGTATGCCAAACAACAGGAGGACCAAGTCGTCCCACCCCCACTGACCCATATATACAAACACACCCACAAACCCCAAGCGGACAATACGTGCAATGACTGGGACCTTCCAGAAAGCTAGTGTGCTTTGGGCCTCAACAGTGGAGCAGTCCCAAAATTCTACTGATTGCAATGCTCCCTCTGTGAGAAAGGTTGGCACTGCAGACTTAATTTAGAGTTGCATCTTTGGCCAACAATCCAACAAGCTGCATGGAGGGAATTGCACCAGTCCTACTGAAAGACACAACCTGTCTCCTATCATGACAGTTTTGATTATAACCCTGTCCTCATTTACTGATGTTTATCAGTGTTCAAGGATCCCTTTTGTCTACGGAGAAGGGTTAGGGTTGTATATCATTATATACAAATGACTGTTGATACTGGATGTGATATCTGGAAATGTACGCAGCTATGTTCGCTGGCTCAAGCCACTTGTTTGTTGGCTCCAACTCTGTGGTCTCCAGGGTGTGATATAAATGCAAATACACAAAGACAGTTTTAAATGTAAATACATAAATTGATTCCGCAGAATGTATTTTTTGTTCAAAATTAAATGACCTGCTTTCCTTTTTTTGTGCTGCCATCGAGGTCTGAAAGGAGACTGTACAACAGACTGTACAACAGAGAGCTTGCTCTCCACGTCTCAAGGAAAGGCACAGGGCTATAAATTCTACCTGTTTCCACCTGATGAAACAAGCAAGAGCAGATCACGGTCAACGGATTCTGGTAGCTGGCACATGCAACACAAGAAAGCTGCATGTTTGACTCCTCTGCTCTGCAGGCATTCAAGAGGGTCTCCCTTTTCCCTCAGTATGGAAGAGGCTCAGAAGCCGAGCCTGCCCAGTGACATGCAGGCCCCCGTCTGGACCACTTATGAATATGCTCAGTGCACCGGATGGGTGCATGTGGGTGACGTGGCAGCCCAGGGAGCGACTTAGTCTCTCAGGATCTCTTGCTGAGAGGGGCTGAGTGCAGGGCAGCACTTGGGGGAGTCTTGACAGGACCGGGGGAGGGGGCAGTTCAATCCCACAGGAGTCCTGAACTCAAGAGTTTATGAATTACTCGTGCCAGTGAGGATGGACCTGCTGTTATACCTGACTGGTGAATGAAAGCTGGGAAGAGGGCAAGTGAGACCTGCACAGACTCCTGCAGCGACTGGTAGCAGATCTGACGGGACTTGGTGGCTTCTCCAGAGATGCTCTCCACGATATCTTCCAAGACACTAAGTGTCTGATGGATAATAACTTTAGCTGCAAAATCAAAAAGGTACATTCAACATTTGCCCTTGGGGTTCTGGTTGCCGCAAAAGCAGGAAGAGGTAGAGGTGGGACAGTGAAATTCCCCAGCTGTTGCTTGTGAACAGTGAGGGCTCCACGGGAGGCAAAGGCTACCGTGAGCCCAGGACTCTCAGCCCAGAAGAGGTTGCCCACGGTGTCTCCACGGTTTATTGCCCTGTCCTTGGTCCCTCCCAGCCACCTGTTGCAGCCCGTCAGACTGCCCCATCTTTCCAAGAACAACTACACACCCTGAAAACGGCTAGCGCTAACTTCTTCGCTAGCTTTGTGTAAAAAGGAAGTTTGCGCTCAGTTTCAAGCGCAGGAGCAGCATGCCTCAGGCTCCAGAAGTCTGGGAAATGCTGCGCAAGGCTGTACAACTGCTGCAATGGCCAGAGCACAAGTGCCCTCCTTGGGCACTTAAACCAACGAGGTCCGGTATCTGCGTGGTTCTAAACATCAAAGCTACAATTAGTAATCTTTGATGGTCTGTATTAGTGATCATTAAAGGCACACGTGCACACGCTTACACATTTCACATAGCTTGGCTGAGTGTCTCACTTCTCTCATACAAGCAGGAGCCATTGTGCAATGCCCCAGGAGCTTTTGAGCTAGTCGGCATTATGATGTCTGGATGCTCCTACTGCATTCCAGGGGATGCTGCATTATCTCCTAATTCTTCTTTCCCATGAAATTCTCATTTTACATCCCCAGTATAAACAACAATCAGGGAGAGGATTTCAAACATTTAGGACAGCACTTTAGGTCAGCCAGCAGAAATATGTAGCGATAAAAATCCGACTGCCCAGGAATGTGTATTCTTTGAATGTGCTTTTCTCTGATTCAAGGAAAGAGCATCCTATTGGCCAAGCAAAGAGTATCTGCGCCAAATCTGTCAGCCCCTCCCCCCTCCATCGCCTTTCATGTAAGGAGAACCTATTCATTCGGGCACACGCCGTTGTGGACTCTGCATTAGCTGCTGGGAGCATTATGGAGGGTTTCCTTCTTTTTACATTTGTGGCTGCCCTTCCTCTCATAGAACCCAGAGAGTTAATTTATTGTCGGGGAGGAGGAGGAAAAAAGAATTAATTTCTTGCTGATTACAGTAGGTATATTTATTTATTTGATTTATTAAACCTCACCCAATAGTCCCAGATGGCAAGTATGTATTGTACTTTATACGAACCTGAAGCTCCTCATAATACTGCATGCAGCTGATGCAGCTGGGCTGCAGTCCCCAAAGACTGTGCCAGAATGAAGCTGTTAGTCTTTAAGGAGCTAGGAAGACTCCCTTCCTTATTTTTGCTGCAATAGAGTAACATGGCTACTTGTCTGGAAATTGTAACTTCTTGCATGTGTCACTTTTCACTAAGGACTGGATTCATTTAAACTATAAATTGAACTCTCCTGATTTTACACACACACACACACACACACACACACTTGAGAACCTGGAAATTCCACTGATATTTGCCAGTTGCACCATCTCCTTCAGAACCCCAGACACTCCATGGTTTTATAGGAAGATAAAGTAATTCTCTGGGAAAACACAGAGACAGTACCATAATGGGTCCTACAACAGCAGCATGTAGGCTGGGAGATGCACTTCACCTACTTGGTGCACCACAAGCAGTTTCTAG
The DNA here is from genome assembly GCF_004798865.1 of Varanus komodoensis. Taxonomy (NCBI): domain Eukaryota; kingdom Metazoa; phylum Chordata; class Lepidosauria; order Squamata; family Varanidae; genus Varanus; species Varanus komodoensis. The sequence goes on from NW_025335684.1 coordinate 13,942,061, forward strand.
ATTGCAGCAAAAAGAATCTGAGGCAGGTCCTAATAACTCCTAGCAACCCCACTGCACCCAAGGAGGATGTCAAGATCTTAGTGTTACTTGTAGGCGGTAAGTAAGGGTTAATCACCAATCAAGTGTGAGGATGTAAGAAGCGGCTATGCTGAGCAGCTGTGTCCTGGAACTTGTGGTCCCAATCCACGCCTACAAAGGCCAGCATGCTGGGCCAGCTGCTAACCGTCCCAGTCCCTCAGGCAGGGCTACTGAGTGCCTGCAGAGCAGCTGCTAGCAGAGGCCTGTAGCTGGGGAGACTTACTATCATCCTGCTGCATTTTCCTCTGGGGCAAGATGGCACTGGATTTCAGGCTGCGGTAATCCCTGGCGAGGGCAGAGATTAAGCTGGCATGGTTAGTTGAGCGAATGGCCCACTGCTGTTCAGTCTCGGGGAGGTTTGGCCATGGCAGCAGCAGGATGTTTGAGAGCGCTCTGCACACGAGTATCTGAGCCTGCAGGGAATAAAATCGACACGCTAAAGCGCAAATTCAACGAGGAGCGGGGAAAAGGCTGAGCACACCGAGAACAGCTCTGAAGGCTGGTGGGAGGAGGCTGGCAACAGGCAGGTCTGCCATTCCACTACCATGTGGCCACCATGAACAGCAGGGCCAAAGGGCTTCCGCTGAAAGCTGGACTTGGCATAACAGCAGCAAGTGGAAGGCCGGTTTGGATGTAAGTAGGCATGGCAGCCACACAAGCCATGCGATGGCATGTGGGCTGCCCCTGTGAGGTACAATCTGGTGGCTGGTGTGACCTGAGAAAGGTAAAGGTGGGCAGAAAAGGGATACTGATTGCTTCCCTCTGCCAAACACCTTCAGGCTGGGAGCTCACTTCCAAACCCCTGAGTCCAGGCTCAGTGTTAGGAGTGGGCCAGCTTGCCCAGGGAATCCACACGTCATGACACACATGCTCCACCTCTGTCCATGGCAACCCATGCTCTAACACACAGGCTGGTTACAGAGGCACCTAGTTAGACCCAGATCCTTGGAGCACAAATGCTAAGTCAGTTAATGAAGACTAGATAATGCCCTTCTGTATCCAATCAGGTTAGTTGAAGAGCAAAACAAAAGGGGCGGGGGGGGGAGCAGGCTTTTTATGCCAGTGCATGGGATGCAATTCTGAACTGGATTAGTAAGAGTGAATATGGAACAAACGGGTTTCAATTAGCTAAACTAGCTACTCCAGTTTCATCTATTTGGAGAAAAATCCTGTGCACGTGCTTCTAATGATCCAAACGATTCACATTTCTGCAGAGTCACAAAGACATGCAAACAGGGATCAGCGTTGGCTGAATCTTTGGGTGAAACAAAGTACAGAGCAACAGTCTTATACAGACAGGAAGGATTTTATTTTGTACTGAAGTGACCATTCTGCCAGGAAAAAAGATCTATGTCAGTTAGTAGGATGATTTTGTTCTTAATGTTAAGGGACTCCGTGTGTGTCTTCGGGGCAGCTCTTGGTTCAACTGGGTTTAAAACGCTCAAGAAGGGCCAGCTAGGACGCCTAGTACACGGAGGAGCCCAAAAGGCACACAGAGACGCTGGCACAGACTCTGTGTTCAGCCTCTCCTCCCTACTCCCCATGTCATGAGCAAGCAACATGTGGCCCACGGGCTGAATGCAGCCGCCACTGGCCATGGCAGATGATGCAGCCCAAGGAGTTCAGGTTTGCAGGAATTTGACCTTTAGAAGTTGCAGCACACCAGCTTTTCCTGAGTCACACAGTCCCTCTAAACCTCAGCTTGGACAATCAAGATGATTACATTGGAAGGCCTGGAGCTAACTACTAACCCTCCGGTTTCCAAGCAAAGTGGAATCCACCTGCACATCTTTTCATTTCTCTCCTCTACAGGCTTGGAGCTGAGAACACAACTTTTTTCAAAAAACAAATTCAGCTTTCCAGGACTATACTCCATTATAATATTTAATGGTCGACCATTCTACCTGAGGCTATTGAAGAGTGGCAACGTAAATGAGGGTATTTTGTACTACTTATCAAATTTATTCTTAGCATGTCTTTTTAAAAAACCCACTTTGAGCACTGCTTGGCTCCAGGGTTCCACAAGCATCTATGAAACATGATATTAAGCTGTTAGTAGCCCTTTTCCTAACATGCAAACCTGACTTCATAGTTCACAGTGCCTACTTATGCCTCCTCTATGAATATGAAAAAAATGAACAAAGTGACGAAAGCTGTTCATAATTTCTTCTCATGCTGTGGCACAAGCTCTGTTGTGCTAACCTTCTCGATGCCTCCTTTCTTTGGTCCTTCATGATGCTCAGGCCATGGTGCCGCCAGAGCCTGCCAGGCCTCAGGCTTGCACAAGAATGCCACTAATTCAAGCGTCCTCTAGCTACTTCCCCCATCAGAACCAATGTAATGACAACTGGCTCAGGGAGGCATACCTTACCTTATCAGGAAGCCGTTGATTAGAGGTATCTGTGATCCTGTTGAACATTTTTTGCACAGCTGGGATGCTAATCAGAAACACAGGCCGTACTGTGGTAGCCAAGGAGACAAGCAGGTGGCAGGCCGACAGCAGCAACTTCTCTTGTACCTAGGAAAAGCAGGGGGGTGGTGGGGAAACAAAAAAAGGATGGGTGAGTCCTTCAACCTCTGCTCTAACTGAACAAAAGAAAGATCCAGAAAATAAAGGTATTTAAGAGTGAGCAATTTTTATGACTAATATGTTGGTCCAAGGATGGACATCTGAAGGCAGTATTAGTTTTTAGAACCCCTTCATTTAGGACCTGCTTCTTCAGAATGGGTAGCCAAACTCTCATAATCAAACAACCTATCAGAGAAACTTACTCATCGGTCCAAGACTACAGCTCAAGATTACAGGGAGCGCCTGCAACTTTGAAATTCCAGCAGTGTCATTGACTAAGCTTACCGACCCTGTCTGCTCACAGCAAAACCAGAAACTGAAGAAGCAACAACCCCAGGCTCCAGCAAAATGGCAGCCCTTTGTTCTCGCCCAATCCAACATGTTGCTACTGGCAGTTTCTTATTATACATGTGTCAAGCAACAGAATGGATGTGGTAGTCCTGCAAAGCTGCTACACCAGTTGCTCCTGGATACATGTCATGACCAGGGGAAAGAGGGTTAGGGTTTAAGGCAGATTCTATTTGAGTGAAGATACCTTAGAATTGATTAGCGGAGTAATCGCTTCCAGGGCGGTGGAGACAAGCGAGACAAACTCTGTTGGATTTTGTTGATGAACTTCCCCGTAGAACTGTGCTAGCCAGTGGCAGTAAGCTTGCAGGGCGGCCAGGGATTGTGCATGCCTGGAGAGAGAAAGCTTCTTCAATTTAAATTCAAGGGAAAGGAAGAAGGGCAAATGGGGCCATTAGTCCTTCATGCTATTAAATTCTGAAAGGACACCAGGTAGCAAGAAGCACTATGAGGAGATGGGACAGAACACCTGGATGTGGAGGTGGGGACCAACAGGTAGGCTGAGCCTTTGGAGTTTTCTCCTGCAAATCACCACCACCAAGAGAGACCAACCTTTGTGTCAATGGAATGCACCTCTCCAATATGAATTTTTCCAGTATGCATTTGCTTTATTTATCAAGGAGACAATTTATTTGGTTCATCTCTATCAGCTGGTACAGTGCAAAAAAGGATTTGAAACCTTCTACAGGTGGGGTTAGGCAAAACAGGAGCTTGACTGGCTGAGGTCAGGCAATGAGCAATCCATGACATAGCTCAACTGAGGTAGCTGTATCACTGGAGAGAAAGCAATACTAAGGAAGGACTTCAGGTACATAAGGAAAAGGTGACTATCCATTATGGTTGGGCCTATGGAAACCCAGAAGAGAAGCATCCAGAGGTGGAGGTGAGGTCGTGAGTGGAGCCGGCTGGAGCCGGGGGTCAGACCAGATGGCCCGGGAGGCCCCTTCTGACTCGTTCTGTTTCTAAGTCATTGTAAGTGGTAACTGAGGTGCAGCATGCAAAGACTGCAAAAGCATAACCAGGGGAAACCTCCAAAGTGCATGGAGGATCTCAAGAAGCAAAGCCTAGGGAACATGTTTGCTGCTGGGATCCTGAGCCTCACCAGGACGGTCAGTCTGGTGGTGCCCTGGTGCGACTTCAATGCTGTCAAGTCCCTTTGGTTTTCTGATCTGCAAATGCTTTTAGCAACTTCTGTCGCAACAAGAACAGCAGGGGGGAAAACTCTAAGGAATTCCATTGCAGACAGACAACTATTAGTTTCAGAGAGGGTCCAGATTCCAGTGGAAGATTGCTGGTATCTTTCTAACACTTATACTCACACTTCAATAAGATCAGGTTTCAGCACAGATGGCACAGCAGTTTCAATGTTGTAGAGTTTAATCTGGGACCCGTACAGTGTTACCTTGACCAGCCTGTTGGAGAAGAGGTTAGAGGAAAGGAAGATGGATGCAATTCAAGCAGAGTCCTGGATATACAGGATACTCTGCTAGCTTTAGCATCAGCTCAGTGATAAGAGGGAGCAGGAGGAAGAGGACCCGAACAGAAATCCCATTTCGTCCATTTAAAGACAATGCAAGTGCAAAACCATGAAGCAGAGCTCCCATGCTCCATGTCCACTTAGGCCAACGCTTTCACATGTGCAGCCGTACCATTTAGACATCAGTCATCTATATCCCCTCATGGGCCTAATTAACCATGCTTATGTTCTGCTGCTTTCAAAAACATGTTGTTGGTAGCCACTTCGAGCTTGGAAAGGAAAGGAAAGGAAAGGAAAGGAAGGGAAGGGAAGGGAAGGGAAGGGAAGGGAAGGGAAGGGAAGGGAAGGGAAGGGAAGGGAAGGGAAGGGAAGCCAGTGTTCTAAACAAATCAAATCCTGGACTTCCTATCAAATAAGCAGCCCAATGATTTTGATTTGGGCAGACATGTCAAAAGCCTCATAAAGGATGCTAAACCTCTTCAAGTGGCACACGCTCAGGCCTTCTGCTTCCACTCCCCTCATCATTATCTTAATCCCTTTCCCTAACTGACAGCACAATCCACACATTCCTTTATGGTGTAACGTATGTGCACATGAGTTTAGGCTGATTTCACAGCCATGTCCTTATTTGGACAGGGATAGCCCAGCCCGTTCTCCATGCTCTGGTAAGCCCTCAGCTGGATTACTGAAGTGTGTGTACATGGGATTGCTTTGCAAAGCAACCCAGATGCTTCCAATGGTCTGCAACAGAACATCAAGACTGCTCACTGGGACTGGCCAGCATAATCATTTTAAGCCAGTATTTTGTTATGCTAGGCCCAATTCAGAGTGCTAGTATTAAGGTCCAAAGCCCTAAATTGCTCAGGGCCAGGTTACCTGAAGGATCACCTCCTTCCACATATAGCAGCCAAGAGCCTAAAATCATCCTCGGTAGTCCTTCTGCAGCATCCTATGCCAAAGGACGTCAGGTGGGTAGCTATGAAGAAGAGGGCATTTTCTGCTGTGTGTGCAGAGCAGCTCATCCCATTGCAGGGATGAGCTTCACAGCGAGGCTCACCGGGCACCCATACTGCACTCTTTCCGGGGGCTGGTGAATGCCATCTGGTGTTTAGTTGCTGTCTGTTTTAAATCCTTTACTTTATCTTAAATCTTTGTACTGCTATTGGATTTTACTCTGGTTATTATTTATATTTAACCATTTTAATCTTTATACTGCATTTGATGCTGTCTTTTATAGTGGCAAGTTGTCGTGAACTGCTGTGGCTGTTGGGTGGAATAGACCTGTAACTAGTAATGATGGCAACATCAAAGTAAGTAATGTGCGCTCAGGAGTGTAAAGAAAGACCAAGACTAGGGCAGAAGCACCAGCTGGGAGCTCGGCGCGGCAGCACACTTGACAGACCTGACGCAGAATCTATCGCTGCCGCCGCCGCCACCTCAAGGCATCTTGTCTCCTACCTCTCCACAATGGTATGAGCATCACTGAATCTGACAGCAAACATGTCCCCAGTGAAGTACTCAGCTAGCCGGCCAACGGCCTGGAGCAAGGAACTGAGGTCTCGCAAAGAGCAGTGCAAGCGCCGACAGTCATTCTCAGCGGTGATGTTCAGCCTGTGACCTGCAAGGACAATCCGAGCCCCTCAATATACAATATTTGCAAGGAAAGACTAGAATGCAAGCACTTCTGTTAACTGGACAGTTAGGTTCATTTGACATCTCCAATCCTTGACGCATAAACACTTGACAGTATTTAAATACAAAGCATATACATAGCCATAACCTTGTAACACACAAAGCATTTGGAAAAATCTAATCATGGTACTAGTTTACCAGGAAATGAAGCATTTACTGTAATTACATTAAATGCATTAGCTGCCTTGGAGGTCACAGTTCAAATATTGAATGTTGCAGTCTTTAAGAGGTCTAATTTAAGAATGCAGCACTGCTGAAGAGAATAGTTTTCATTTTCATTATTCGGAGGTCTTCTTCCATGCCCATCCAATCAGAGGTATAAAATTCTGTTTCAAGCGAGTATGCTCTTTACCAGGGTTATTAGAAACAAGTTAATATGCAACAAGTTATATTGAAACACTGTGTGATAATATTTAATGGTCCATTTCCAAGCTGGTTTTAACATGCTGGTTTTGATCTACACAACCCTTCCCAACCTAGGACCTGAAGGATCGCTTATCTTCATATGTTCCTTCATGAACTATTAAGTTCTTCAGTAGAAGACCTTCAGGCTTTGCCCTCATCCTCTGAGGCAAAGTGGATGGCCACTGGGTGCCTGCTCCAGTTCGGAAATGCTTTCTTCCAGGGGGTACATCTTTGCAGGACCAGGCAAAGTGCGTTGTTACTGTTTTATGCTGCTTGAGGCTTCTCACTGTAGTTGTTATACTCATCTTGGCTTAAAGGTATTTTAAACTGAATTTTACTGTAAACCTCCCTGAGAATTATGTTAAAGGGCAGTTTAGTGTGGTGTAGTGCTTAAGAGCACGGGACTGGGACTCAGATGACCTGGGTTCGAGTCCCTGCTCAGCCATGGAGCCAACTGGGTGACTCTGGGCCAGTCAGAGACTCTCAGCCCAACCTACCTCACAGAACTGTTGTTGTGGGGATAAGACTGAGAGTAGGAGGAGGAAGAGAATGATATATTTTGAGTTCAGTGTAAAAATGGGATATAAATCTAATAAATAAAAAAGAGGACTTGCTTTTTTCTTCATTCTTCTCCATCTTTTTTTTAATGTGTCATAACTTTTTAAATCATAAACCTGTAGGCATGGACTGTCTTGTTTTTACTGACAGTAAGTAAACTGCTCCAGGTTATAGAGCAGGTTAGCAATGTTTTAAATAAACCACCAATCAAGTGGATCAGTACAGCACTACAGAAATACAGATTAAACAGCACATATTTCTGAACTTTTAGTTAAAGGAAGTTCATCTTACCATTCCCAGAAGTGACTACGAACTGTTGGAGTCCCAGGTATACATCCAAATTCTCTTGGAGAACTGGAAACTGAAGATGCAAACCATAAACACGAAAGTTTCAATTACTGTGGAAATGAAACGATCCTGTGGTTTCAAATCTGGGCCTAAGATCAATTTCTCTCTTAACGGGTTTCATGGGCACCGAAATGAAAGGAAACCAAGTCTGAAAGCTTGGTGCTGTGTGCAACAGTCCCTGGGCTCCATGGGGAAGACCAGGTAGAACATCTCCCTGCTGCTGCTCACAATAGATTTCAAAGCCTAGCCCTGTCTCTGTCTGGGGCCAAAGAAAGCCACTCTGCATAGCGTATGCCGATCCTGAGTCCAACCACAGTGTCTTCATTCCCTCACGTATCTGAATGTGAGTCACGTGCCTGACAAAAGATGGGCCTGAAGTAATACTCATCTTCAGTACTATCCCCTAGAGCAGCGTGTTTCAACTGCTGATCTGCTGGCATTTCCTGCCGCTCTGTGAAAGAGCTGCTGTCGTCTGTGCGCATGACAGCCGCATCCTGCTTGCTGAAGACTAGCGCAGGGGCTAGCTGTGCTCTCCCCCTGTAGATTCCCTGACTCTTCCTCCGCTGAGGAGGCCGGGGAGGGGAAAGACCACTCAAGGGGAGCCGCGCTGTGCCGGTCTGCCCTCTGGGGCCTTTCTCTGCTGTGTTTTCTGCTGGTAAGGGAAATACTGAGGCATGGTTGCACCGAGTGTGTTTTCTCTGCCAATCTGTGCTGGTGTGTATGGGGGTTTGAGTGGATGATGTTCATTGTATTTCAGTATTTAACATTATGGATAGTATTGTTTTAAGTAACTTTGTTTGATTTTGTATTGCTCTGTTGTTAATATTGTATTTGAATTTATATTTGCTATGGGTATAGTATTGCATTTATATTGATTTTGCATTTTACTGTTGTAAATTTTAGATCAAGTATTCTTGAAAAGAAGCAACAGCAGATTTTGCAGTAGCCTTATTTGAATTAAATATTGATCTCTAAAAATGTAAGTTGCATTCAATTACATTTAATTTCAATATTTCATTCTTTTATTAGCATTTTTATTGCTCAGTTTCTGGTTCTTTTAGAGAATTTTCTTTGTTGGTATTATATTAAAAAACTAACACACAAAATACTGTATTATGCTTTCATAATGCTTTCTATTTCTGCCTCAGCAGTCTCCAAAATAATTTCCTATTTTTGCTGGTCCCCAACTGTAAAAAGGTTGAAAACCACTGCTCTAGAGGGTCTACATTTCACACGTCTCCATTCCAGACCAGAAAGGACTGTGTTCCGCCGTGTATGCCACAGATTCGCACATCTCTTCCCAAAGTCTGCTATCTGAGATGATGCTTAATATGGGGCAACGGTAATTCTGAGGGAACTCACAACCCTGTTTTCTCTTTCAGGGAACCTAGCCAGTTTCTTCTCACTCCTATGCCACCTTAGATCACAAAGCAGGTCTGAGAAGCAGCAGTGAAGTGGCTCTGAAGCTCTTGGGAACAGAGAGAGCAAAAGATTGTGCTGCCTCCTTACCAGGGTAGAGAAGGCGTGTGTTGGCAGCAGCTCCATAACTTTGGCCACTACTTCCAAGCTCTGGCGTAAGTACCGCTGCCACTCCGTCTGTTGCTGGAGGAAAAAATACCAGGATCAGCTATTTTACATTCTTCAAATGACTATAATGCTTGACCAGATCTCCACATGCAGCAAAATGGGGTGACAACGTCCTGAAATAATACAGTGGATTGTACAACTTGAGAATCTGGGTGGACAATGCTAGTTTTGAATCCTCACTGCTCACCACTCCACCAAAACTCCCTCTAAGTCCAGAACTAGCATAGATGGAAGAAAATTCCTAACCTGCTATGCACCCCATTGTGCTAAATTTCTATTTGCAGATCTTCCTTTCCTTGTACAGGAGAATGTAGAAATGACCTCAGAAACTTCCAAGACAGCAACAGACAAAATTTACAAGCTTGCAGGCCTGGGAGCATGATGCAAAGAGGTCAACAGATCAGCATCAGAATCTTGTTCTAAATATTTCAGCAATGTAATTGCTTGACTTTGCACATGCATTTAGATTGCACAACATGGAATTGTAGTGTGTAGTTGTCTCAATCTACAGTTCAGGCTGTGGAAAGAGAATGGAACCCTCTGTCTTGCTCTGTGGTTCCGGTCACTCAATTTGGTGCTGGCAAAAATAACTACCACCACCACGAGTTTGCCAACATTGTTACAGAGCCTAAGGAAGGCCAAATTTGGCTTGCTTCCCAGCTAAAGCTGGACTTTCTATGGTAGTGGTTTGGACACATGGAATGCTGTGCACAGGGGGACCAAGAGCTAAAAATTAGTCTCAGGGCTGTCTGAAGTTGCTCCCCAATGAGACAAACTAAATCTTAGACCTACGGGGGTCTCTGTTTCTTACATCATCATCCAGCGTCTCATCATCCAGTTCTTCTAATTGGGCCTGGTTGTACCTGAATTGTATTCTATTCAATACCTCTGTCAGCAGTAGAACTAGGGCATCTTCGTACCTGTGCAAGAGCAAGGAGGGAAAAACATGTCATACTCTTGTTATTACCCTCTGAGCCTCCCTCACAGGTGGCACTTGAAAGAAGTCTTCAGGTAGTGATTGTAGTGCCTGGGTCAGATCAGGCAAGGTGCTCTGTCAGGCATTGCGATTGTACATTCAGGTACAATTCTGCACTTCTACTCTGAGCTCCAGCTGGGCACATTTTCAGTGCTGGCAGGGGATCTCAGTGCAGTGTGCCGCCTTGAAGACTGAAATATTGGAATAAATACAGTGTGTATGTTCAGAAATCCATTCTACATTGCCTGTCCAAGTTCAGGAACTTCCAAGCACCAACCCTTTCTTCTTGAAGGCCCACAGAGCTAAGTCTATTCCTATGACCACGTTCAAGACGACAAGGGAAAACTTGAGTGTACACAGTGCTTTCTATGTTCCTGGCTGTAATGTCGGAATGAACACGCATGTGCATATTCATATTATTCAGAGCAACCTTCTGGGTTGACCAACTCCCGTGTACACCATTAGATTGTAATGTAATCTCTGAAACAGAGTCTTCAGGTCATGAGTCACTAGCATCATTAAGGTGCCTCATGCAGAGATCTTATGTATGAGATGATAAAAGTTCTGCTTTGAATAGGCATGTTTCCTTGCCAGTAACTGTCATTCTCCAAGTGGTCATCTGTGCGTTCACACATGTGAGCTCTTTGTGGAGCGGTTTCGAGAAGTTTCCAAAGCTGACTGATTACTCAATCAGTAAGTAATCTGTAAGGTGTGTCTGTGGAGACTGGCCCACAGACACACCTAGTGTCAAGGTGGGGCTCCTGCCAAGATCTCAGTTGTGAACGTTAGACTGCCACATAAATGAATGTCTGAACAGGAGACGTGTCAACGCGATGTCAGAAATATGTATATGACACCTGTGGGGATGATAGGTGGGTATGTGTGAATGCAAAGATGACCACTCACAGAATGACAGTTTCAGGTAAGGAAACCTGCCTTTATTTGTTGTGGTCTCTGTGCATCACACATGCACAGACTGGCAAGTTTACCTTATGGAGGACGATGTCACTCAGTGGAGTAGACAGGAGAGGACAGTTCTGCTGAATGCGCAGTCCTCTCTAGCTCAAACATCAAGATAATGGCGAATGAAGGTTGAGGTATTTGACTGTAACACCACTCTATAGGGAATGGTGAGAGACACTCCTGACTATAAGGTCATGGAGGCTGAAGTAGCTCTGGTAGAATGTGCTCTAATGAAGCCAAACAGAGGGAAATCAGAGAGTTCATAGGCCAGTGTGGAGTATCCATTTAGAGAGCTTCTGGGGGGAAATAAGCATTCCATGGTATTAGCCACCATATGCAATGAAGAGTCTCTGTGATTGTTGGATTGAGTCCTAAATTTGTAGAAAGTTAATGCCCTGTGGACATCTAGAGAATGGAGGGTCATCTCCATGGGGTTAGAAGGATTCTGAAAGAAAGCCGGTAGGACAATGGTCTTCTGGATATGGAAGGAAGGCATTTTTAGGTAGGAAGATTAGGTCAGGGTGCGATACAACCTTGTCCTTATGAAAGGTGATATAAGGGTCTATTTGAAGAGCAGTGAGTTCACTGGCTTGATGGGCAGATGTAAGGTCCATCAAGAAGGCAGTTTTCCAAGAGAGGAGGCAGAGATCTGTCAATGCCTTAGGTTCAAACAAAGGCTTGGTGAGAGCATGAGGGACAACAGAAAGGCTCCAGGACAGAGCAGTTTGTCTGACAGGTGGGGCTACATTAAAGATGCCCTTGAGGAATTTTTGAATGAGAGAATGGGAGAAAGTCGATCAGTCTTGGATCCGAGTATGGAAAGCTGAGATAGCAGCTGTATAAACACAGATGGAGCAAGAGGTGAGACCTAGTTTATATCAGGAGTTGAGAACGATCTGGACAGGAGAAGCTGTAACTGGAGAGAAACCATGCGGTTGTTCAACTGCAGAAAATGCCGTCCACTTGGCATTCTTCAATTTGCAAGAGGCTCGAGGGAGGCATCTAGAATGTGCTGCAAGTTGGGGGGGATGTTCATTAGTGATGGGGACATGGGTGAATTCTTCATGCGGTTAGCTTGAGGGTGTTTACGCTGGGATGGAGAACTGTTCCCCCAATCTTGAGAGAGAAGATCAGGATGGGTTGGAAGATGAATGAAAATCCTTTAGAGAAGTCTAGCAGATGGGGGAAAGCAGTGTTTTCTGGGCCACCAGGATGGAGTCCATGAGATCTCGATAGAGCTTCCTGAGGACTTCTGGAAATAAGGAAAATGGAGGGAAGAGGTAGAATGGGTTGCCATTTCAGAACAGGAGAAAGGCATCCCCAGTGATCAGGTGCCTCTCCCCGCTCTTGAGCAGAAGTGGGTGCAAACAGTGCTGTACTGAGTAGCAAATGGGTCCACTTGGGGGACACCCCATTGGTCCCAGAGAAATCACAGAAGGGTGCAGCTCCCACTCGTGATATTGGGTGAAAGTTCTGCTTAGAGAGTCCATTAAGACATCGCTGGTCACAACATAAATAGTGACCATCATGGTATGGCAAGTGGTACACCTGTGCCAGATCTTGGTGGCAGGAGAAGTGAGGCGGCTTGACCTGGTCCCACCCTGTTTGTTTATATAGGCAATCACTGTTGTGTTGCCTATAATGATCTCTATGTGATGGTATGGGATAATGGCTTGGAAGGCAACAAGGGCTTTCTTTACAGCCAGGAGCTCTAGAAAGCTGATGTGAGGCCTTGTGAGGACTCCATCTGGCCTGGATGGTAGAATGACCACAATGGGCTCTCTGACTGAGAAGGGAGGCATGTGTGGTTATGGTGAGATGGGGGTCTTGTGGGGGGAATTTGACAAGAGATGTGGAGTCTGGTGGAATGAGGTCTGGTCCTGGTATTGAACAATGTTAAGAAACCAGACCTGGAGAGGTCTCATATGTAGTTGAGTGAGAGGGATGAGAGGGATTGATGAAGATGGTAGGCAGAGGATGTGCTGGATCATTGTGGCGGTCACTGAATGAGCACTGACTGGCCAGAGTAGATAGTCTGTCCTGGAATAAAAAAGCCTTCACAGAGGTAGAATTGAGTCGAGCTCTGATGAAGTGGATCGACCGTGTAGGAGAGTCAGATTAATGTAGAGATCAAGTTGTTTAATTTGAAAACATGCGAAGTCAGTGGCTTGTCAAGAGGCTTCTTTGGATGGCGCTACTATAAGCCAGTAAATCTAGATAGGGATATCCATGGACCTATTGAGATGAAAGTGGGCACAAAATGCAGCCGCCATGCATTTTGTGCATATATGGGGAACAGCTGCCAGGCTGAAAGTGAGGACAGTGAATTGGAAGGGTTTATCATTCACCTGAAAGTGGAGGAAATCCCTGTGAGATTCCTCAATCGAAATGTGAAAATACGCATCCTTGAGGTCTGTGGATGTGAACCAAACACCTTTGCAGAGTAGTGCGAGAACGGCATGGAGAGGAACCATTCTACAACATTTAGGTTTAACGTGTCAATTGAGAGCCCACAAACTGAGGATTGGACAAAGGCCTCCATCTTTTTTAGGGGCCATAAAATATCTGGAGGAGTCTCAGGCAGTGCATGTTCTATGGCTCCCTCCTGGAATAAGGAGGACATTTCTTCAGGAAGGGGCATGGAGGGGTAGTCCTTTTCATGATAGTAAAACATGAGTTTCAAACTTGATATGGTATTTGTGGAGAATTATAGAGAGTACCCACAAATCTGAGGTGATGGTAGCCCAAGAGTCAAAAAAGAACTGAATGGTTAAAATGTGGGGAGGAAAGAATAGGCTTCAAAGGGAGCCACATGTGCCTCCTAGTCATCTTGACGACTCCAAACTGGGTGGATCTGAGACGAGGGATCTTGATACTAGTCTGTGTAGTAGAACAATGGCACGGCATGTAGCAGTGGTAGCAGCAGGCCATGGCTGGTATGGGTAGGAAGGTGTGTGCCACTTATGAGAAGTGCAAGATCTCAAAGGTCGTGTCTGACTAAGACTCAAGCTACAGGCAGTGTTTTTCGCCGTTGAGACAGAGTCCATGCAATCATCAGTGGTTTCATGGACTGGGCCTGCCCCATCAAATGGCAGGTCTTCAATTCTTGTCTTTGCTTTGACAGAGAGGTCAGAAGACTGAAGTCAAGCAAAGTGACAAGGACCTTTTGCCCCTGCCATGCTTCAGGCTCTGCATTCTGCCTGGTGTTGTGTGGTATGGATTTCCTGTCTGGCCAGGTGAATAGCCTCGTTTTTTTATCTCATTGACCAAGTTTTGTGTATCTTTAGGAAGAGATAAGCCAAGGGACGCTACTCTATTTCATAGCATCAAATGATATTTAGGCCAGGATAGCTTGATAATTTGCCATCCTGATAGAAAGGACCACAGAAGAGTAGAAGCAGTGACTGATGGCACCACGGCATCTGCCTTCCTTGTTGGATGGGTTGGAATGTTCTTTTCTAGAGTGACTTTGAGAGAACTCGACGGTAATGGAATTGGGTTGAGGAAGGTGAAACAGAAATTCAGCGTCTTTCCCTTCAACTTGATACGAATTTTTGCGCTGACAAGGTGGAGGAGCCACCGATGCTGGAAATTTCCACTCATGGTGCACTGCATCAAGGAGTGCAGATAAGAGTGGAATAGTGGCCAGCACAGCTGTCTTGGTATAGACCACTACCGGTCTTTTGCCTGGCTAGACTCTTGTCTAGGATTGAGTCAGAGGCCATGTGCCATAGGGGAACCTGAGCAGAAAATACACCAGCGTCTTCCAGAGGACAGGAAAATCATGTGTAGGTTCCAGTGTATCAGGAGGTACAGTGGAACATCAGTTTGGAGAGCATGTAGCCGAGATGGATGTATAGTGTCCATGTTCAGAGTGAGTATGCTCAATTAAGTCTGAGCGATGGCTAGGCAAGCTAGAGCAAGGTGGTCTGCCACAGGATGGAGCTATTTATCTAGAACCTGTAGGAAGACAAGAAGGTGGGACAGCAAAACTGGGATTCGCCTGGGAAGAGCACTGATTGGATCCAGCTGAGCTCCAATGAGATTGTCCATGCCTGGAGACGACCAAGCCAAGGCATTCTCTACAGTAGTTCATATTGAAGTCCCCATGATGAGGAGGGGGTGTTCAGTGGGTTCTGCAGTCTCTCTCAGAGGCCAGTGAGTGAGAGCAGTAGCGGCATCTATCTTGCTCGGTACACAGAAAAATACTCTCAATAGAGTACAGAGAAATGTGTCTCCCTACCGATACTGGGTCTGGGCATAGTATTATTGCTGGCAACAGATCGCGAATTTCGCCTTCTGAGACCAAAGAACTTTACCGAGGCTGAGATTGAGGTTCATATATTGGTTTCAGTGGTGGGGCAGAAGGGTGACTTGGCTCTCACGTCAGCACCATGTCTTCAGCACATGGGAAGCCAGTGGTAGGAGGAATGTCCAAGCATTTCTGAGAACATTTACCACTCTCCTTCTCTATAGTAAGAGCGAGAGATTTTGGAGCTTCATTCTTTTTGCCCACTTTCCTTGGCTTCCCATCTTGGGTACTTTCGATGGGGGAGAATCTAAGTTTTCATCTGCATTTGAAGGCATAGGAGGTCTGAGGTGGATGGCTGGGCATCATGCATATGGAGGGCACAGCTCCACAATTCGCCTTTTTGACGGTCTGCCCAACGGTTTGGTGAAAGCCTGGCAAGAGTAGCAGGCGTCAACGACCTGAGTTTTCCTCCAGGCAGAAAAGGTGTAGGAAATGGGCATTCATTGGAGGACGTTTACTGCCACATGCCACATAATTACGGAACACGGTTATGAGTGCCATTTTGTCTATTCAATGAAGGCAGTAAGGGGAAGAAGGAGACAAGAATAATAACACTATTTTTTTCTTTTCTCTCTCCTTTTTTCCTGGTTCTAGTGAGAAGATCATTGGTAAGAACCACCCGACAATACAGAAATCTGAGAAGTAGTCGAGAGATGAACAACTTCATGAGGTAAGTGGTGGAGGAACTTCCCAATGTGCTTATAATGGCAGTTGAAGAAGAATGCAAATCTCAGCAGGAGCCTGCCTTCATGCTAGACACGTCTCTGGGCCATCCTCCCACCAAGTAATAATTAATCAGCTTTGGAATCTTCCTGAAACAGCTCCAAACATGTGTGCAAAGCCCACATGTGTGATACAGAGACCACAAAGAATAACTTATAAGAAATACTAATGACATCATAATCACAACAGCCAATCAGCATGCCAAGACTCTTGGTATTTATCTTTTTAAAACAAACAACTGGAAGAATGTGGTGGTTCCAAAGACAAGCAACTGGAAGAATGTGGTGGTTCCAAAGACAGGCTTGGAAAAAATTGTTGCTAAAATCTCAACAGATGGAGGCTGAACACAATTTGCAATGTCCTGCAGCACTTTCTACCTACCTGCATCATCAAGATTACGTGAAGTAAGAATTTGCAAATTGATTTACTCTGTGCAAAACATACAGGCTGCAGAACCCTTCCATTTCCTTGCACAGAACTTCAGACATTTAAGAGCAGAGGTGATGTTTTCAAGTCCGGAGAAGCCTGAGTGTACACATGAGGAATGCAGCCCCTTTACTACAAAAGCATAATTACTGTAGTGGCATTCAAACCAAGGGTGGGCAAACTCAGGCTCAGGGGCCACAACTGGCACCCCAACCCGGCACTTAGATTTTCCGCAGCTGGCCATGCTGCTTGGCCCCATCTCCTTTGCCCCGGCCCGTCTGATGGCTTCACTGCTTCTGTATCACTTTTCCCCATTCTAAATGCCCCAACAGCCTTTCGTAGGGCTTAGTTACTAGAATAAGAGCTTTAAGCTAAAATATGCTGGTATTTTTTAACTCTGCTTGCCACTGGAATATGCTTTGCTGCCCCTCAAAAAAAGCTTCCCCAGAAATGAATTTGGCTCCTGGGTTCCCCATCCTTGATCTAAACAGAACAGTATGACTTCATTCAAATATGCTTCTTCTGAGAAATGAGGTATTTACCAGCTGTAAATGCAGAAGTCAACCAACTTTCCCATGTCTATCCTTAGTTACAAAACTAAAAAAAAATGCAATACAGCAACATCAACCGCTGCCAATGACATAGCATGCTGCAGGAAGTACTTTGTGTCCTATCATTCTTGTGGAACATGCATTATCCTCTTCTCTAGCAGGTGTAAACAACTGAGCAAACCCTCCATATTGCCTTCAGAGTGACATGGATGACCAACTGGAGGAGAAACCCTGTGGCTATTTGAACATGGATTTCTCCAAGTTTAGAAATGTAAACATGAGAGCCTACACTTAATTAACAGAGAGATCTTTTAGACATCTTTCTCTCTGCATGGTAAAGAAGCAAGTATGCAAGCTTGAGTTGCATTCCTACTCTCATCCTGCAGACAATTCCAGGTTGGAAAAAAAAACTTTCTCTCTTAAGTGCAGAGAATAGGATTAGTCAGATAGTCACTTCAGACAGAATGACTGCCACTTTCAGACTAGACAATTTTTGTACATATGTTCTGCTAAAAGCAGGCTCAGACTACGCTGGACGGGAAGTCTGTTCCTGTGGTGTAACCACACTTACATGTAAACGTTCGCTTTACAACTTCCTGTTCACAAGGTTGCTGTGAAGTTACATTTTAAAGAAGCACATGCGTAGAAATAATTATGCAAACTTATTCCTCCTGTACTCTTACAAGCAACAAAATCAAGGCTTCTATTCTATGTGCAACTGATTTTCCAGGCTCCAATTCTCTGCAAGAATTCAGAATAGTTCCATTCCTAGCCATACTGGTTCTGGTTGCTAAGTCAAAGCAGTAGGAGGTGGTATGACCGTGCTGCTTTAGACTGCAGGTGGGTAATGACTTAAAAATATAACTTCATTTGAAAAGATTATTTCTTAAAACTTGCTAAATTTAAAATTTTAATATGGGAAGCATTCAAAGATATCTTACAACTACAGTTTAAAGTTGTATAGTACATTCTGCCATCTCATTCTGCTACATGGATAGACTTGTGTCTCAACACCATTATCTGAAGCTAAACTTCTCCTGATAATCTGCTACCCAAACTGAACATTATACATAAAATAAGTGATTCTTTCTAGCAGCAATCTTAAACACAAGCACAGAAAGCCTTAAGGTCACATCTTATGCTGCTAGCAAAAGTACAAGGCTTCAGATCACAGCGAAGTCCTCAAAGACTGATAGGAAAAATACCTAACAAGTAAAAATGACAACTTATTCAATCAAGGCATAGTTCACTGCATAACACAATCCATATTGTTTACCTATTGAGTACTGCTTCTTTATCTGCCAGACGACTCTTTATTTTACCAGTCAAGTAGTCCAAGAAGAGAGCCCAAATGTCTAAGCAGGAAAAGTAACCTTCATGGGTAGGCTGAAATATGGAAGTCAACAACATAGGTATTAGTAATAGTACACATTGAGCCATCATTGTAATAGGTACACCCTGAGAAACTTGGGTTTTCTTTTTCTTCCAATACTTTCTTCAAAGGCCCACCTAGCTTCTTCTCAAAGAGCATGACCACCACTCCACCCCAACCTCTCTTGGCACATTTCCGATGTTCCCATTATTCAGCAGCAACCAATTTTTTTAAAAAAATCCCAGGTTCAGCTCTGCACTGCAGTACAATCTTCAGTACAATCCACATTTGGTTGTGGAAAGCAAGTCATTGCATTTGCTTTTTTTCTCAACGTAACTGAGGACAGACTACACAATATCATAGTACACAATGGGGAGGGCCAGAAGTAGGCATACAGTACTGCTCAGGTCATGGAGGACCTCATAAAGACGATGAACTGAAGCAGTTCATCTTGCAAGCATTTAACATTGGTGCTAACTAGAATTTATGTCACAATGACAGGGACAGGTTCCTGGATTGTTGTAACATTGATGGAGGATGCTTTGGGCATCTAAGAGACTACACATGAGTACTGTATTTCCACCTTTGGGCTTATACATATATTCACTATTATGCAAGAAATAATCCTGAAGGTGAAAAAGACAATACTTTCCTACTTACTTGGTACATTTGATTTGGCTGGCACATTTGCATCTAGAAGCAGAGGCAGCATACCTCAAGAAGAATAATGGGAGAGAACTATGGCTTCCATGTCCAGTACATGCACTTCTCACAGGCACCTAGAGGGTCACTGTGGGAAGCAGGAAGCTGGGCCAGTAGGCCTTTGAGCTAATCCATCAGGCCTTCCTTATAGTCTTATTTCTTTTTAACAGAAAGCTTTGTGAAATTTATGCCCTGTCCTTCAATAGCCAATGAATGCTAACAGGGTTCACTGCTTCCAAATGAATCTTCGCACATGTTCAGAACCTTCTGCACATCTTCTGATTCTCTTGCCTTCAAGGAAGCTAAGGCAATGGTGAGCCAAGAGCCTTTTAGTGATGGCATTCAATGCTTGCAACTGACTTTTCAGGAAGGCTCACCAGTCCTTTCAGTGCTAGGGAGAGCCCTTTTAATTTGGCACAGATCTTTGGGGTGTTTAATACTCTATCCCTGAAAAAATGTGTTATTCTGTTGGTTTGTATCTCAAGGCAGATCCTAATTTTATTTGGTCTTTTTCAACTACCTTTGTAACAGCATACTCTGGAAACTCCTTTGGGTGTTAATAAGTGAGATATGCATATGAGAGA
The DNA here is from genome assembly GCF_004798865.1 of Varanus komodoensis. NCBI lineage: Eukaryota > Metazoa > Chordata > Lepidosauria > Squamata > Varanidae > Varanus > Varanus komodoensis. The sequence goes on from NW_025335684.1 coordinate 13,961,732, forward strand.
GAGACAGAGAGCGATTCAGGTTGAGGTCTGCTTATGGAGGTACAGACACACAGAGACACACATGTAACACATACATCCACTGATGCCACATGTGGTATGGCTTAATTTTGATCCTGGAGCTGGAGAATGCAAGGCAAGGAGGCACACCACATCTTGGTACAAAACAGTTCTTTTAATCTCCTAATCACTTGCCCTACCTTTGAACAAGCACCAAAGATTCTGTGTAATGCAAAAGACTGTACCCTACTAGTATCCTAAACACTAGTAAAGCTGAAAATTTAAAAGTACTACACTTCGTTGAGCTGTTTAAAATAACAGTGTTACTGTATTTTCTCTTCTCTTGTACTAAAAATAGCTACAGATTCTGATCTCAGCCAAGTCTTCCAAGTTGTTTGGTATCAGATGTTAATTCCACATGGGCCAGCTTGGTTAACCATGTACACAGTTTCCAAGGGCCAAACCAGCTCCTAAGAGTACTGCTATTTAGAAATACAAGAATAAATTTCCTTTCTTAATAGTAAAACCCAGTTAAGATTCTTCACATGGAACCCATGAACCAACAGCTTACAGAGAGTAACCTTTTATCCACTGTACTAGACAATCAAACCTTGGTCAAGCCAAGCAAAAGTGACTCTCCAGGGCTGTACCTGATGAAATGTATACTTGAATAACAGTGCAAGGAATTCAACCACGGGGAACTGGGAGTAGGACTCGATCCTCCTCAAGTGGACACTCACAAAGAGGCGCAGAAAGTCAGTGAACTTCTCTATGTAACTACAATGGAAAAATGCAAGAAAACGCAATTAAGTGAAGGATTTGGTCAGAAGAAACAACAACAACAAATATCAAAATTCACTCATTGATCTCTTTCATTAAAAATGCACCTCAGAGCCATTTTTAAACAATCCAGTTGAAACCCCGCAACAATTACCTACATGACGGGCAACCCTTCAATTCCATTATTACCTGAAACACTGCAGAAAGAGACTCATCAAAAGCAACTTTAGTTCCTCTTAAAATATCAACTAATCCTATTAATTTGATCAGTTAGGATAGGTGCTGCTGAAATATATGCAAAACACTATGAGGGAGTGAATTCTTAGCAGAAAATAATATTTAGATTAGCTAGAAATTCTATTCAAGCCTGAAACTATGTTGTCAAGTAGAGCATATTTACTTTGTGGACAAAGGGCACGATCCAAAGAATAACAACAACCAACAACAACAACATTCGGTTTTTAACTGTATTTGTATGATATTTATTTATTTCTGTGAGCCGTCCCTAGGCTATATAGCAAGGGGACGGCATACAAAAACTTTAAATAAAATGTAATATAACGTTTATTTATTTTATTAAATCCCACCTTTCTTGCTCTTTTAAGGAACTCAAGATGGCTTATAAAGTTCTCCTCTTCTCCATTTTAGCCTCACAACAACCACCCTGCAAGGTAGGTTGAGTTGAGAGTCTGTGACTGGCCTAAAGTCACCCAGGGAGCTCCATGGCTGAGCAGGGTCTAGAATGCAGACTGCCTGAGTCCCAGTCCCATGCTCTTCACCACCACACCACACTGGCCCTTTCAGGTAGGCCTTGAAAACCACACCATACTGCTTCTCAATGTAACTCTTAACATACATCCAAGAGGATGCTAATTTGTGGATCTCTAACAGATATTCATCGTGGCACCATGATGGTGCACCAACTTTGAAACTGAGAGAACTTTCAAATCTGGTTCTGATATAGTGGGGTGGCCAGACTTACTCAGTGGAAGAGCCACATACAGTAAATGTCAGATGTTGAGAGCCACCGGCAGGTGCTCATGGGCCTCAGCAGTGAGCAGCGAGTCCCAAGCAGGTGCCTGCGGGTGGCGGCCGTGGGGGGCAGCAAGTGGGAGCCTGCAGGCAGCAGCAAGCAGAAAGCTGCAAAGTAAAGTCACATGTGGCTCCCAAGCCTCGGTTTGGCCACCCTGCGATATAGTATCCTGCTGGGAAGAGTCGGCTTCTGAGCACCAAATAAACCCAACAGGATGCATCTTTGGATCTTGAGCAGTGTCTATTATAAAGTCATCCAATGGTAAAAGAACACATGACTGAAGTCGTGAAACAATGACCTTGTCCTTTCTTCCAAATAACTCTTTTTGTCCAATCCTCACTCAAAGACAGAACTATCTCAAAGCCTGCTAATTTTGAAGAGCTGATTATTAGAAGAATGATTCAAAAGAATGATTATTAGAAGAATAATTCCATTTCTTTATGCTGCATTTATTTTTGAAAGAGAATTTATAATTACTGCACAGTACACTTAGGCCTTGGAAATCTTTACCAATCCTCCTGATGCCTTTAGTTTTATCATTTATGTCTTTGAGCATGAGATGTAATTTACATAAATAGGTACCTACAGAACTTTTATCTCAAGGGTTCAAATGCTTCCTGAACAACACCCAGACAAGCCCCAAATTAGCCCTGCAAGACTATCAGCACCATGGTCCTCAAAGTAACAGATGGGTCAGACAAACACACATTTGCCCAGGGCCGCTGAACAGGTCAAGCACAGCTGAGAATTTAAGCCAGGAATGTCCTACCAAGGCTTCTAGTGACTGTGCTACATCAGTTGCCTATTAACCAGCTCTACTGGCTTCTGAAGTGTAATGAGTTAGATGGTGGTATGAAGAAATGGGTGGGTATGCTTTTGCAAAACAGATGAGGAAAGAGCAGAACTAAAAGCCACAATCTGAAGTTTACCATCCACATGAGGAAGGTTTTGAGAAGTCTGCTCACATTGGATTCTCTGCTCCCAATTAACATTCAATTCAATTTAAAGCAAGCGTGTAATTACTATAGCAACCAACCAGGATCAACAGGCATTTTACATAAAGTCCCCCTTGTGTATTAAGCAAAAGACTGGGGGTGGGGGTGAAGAATGGACAGGGAACTGCGTAACATTCAGCTAGGTTCTGTGTCTTCAATACATCCAAACACTTAAGAAAAACTAACCCTCAGAACAGCAAATTTCAAAAAATGTCTTACGAGCTTAAGACTTTTTAATTTTAACTTTAGCTTTCTAGACGCATTCAACAGAAGAAACAAGTTTCAGCAAGACAGAGCTCTCAAATTCCATACATTAGATGCATGAGAGTAATATGCAATGCAAGGAATGTTGCACCCTGTAACCATTCCTGCCAGTTTCCATTTCAACAGTTCTTCTAGAGAGCTAAAATATTCCTGTATGCTTTATTTTCTTGCCAATAGTCGACAAAGCAGCCAAAAGGCTTCTTAGTACATTTCTGTCAAAACTAAGAATACTGTTCAAGACTAACCTTCCACATTTTAAAAATGGGCTTAAAATAGATTTGCAGAAAAGCAAAAAGCAGATTTCAATCTTAGAATATTTTTGAAAAGCTGGTTCACAGGCGGTTTAAAAAAACACCAACTGAACTGTCTCAAATTGTTCACTGCACACTAACAATTCTCAAACCAAAGGGCAATTTTCCCCCCACCTGGTGCCCTGCAGTCGTGCAAGATCACCACTCCCATCATCTTCCAGCAAGCATGGGCAGTTTGCTTGCTGGTTTGGGAAGGTGGTTCTAAAGTATTCCATGTGCATAGTGAACGTTCTTTCAACTCAAAGCCTGGCTTTTCCACCCACTCCTTTGAGAATATGACAAGGGATGCCAACTAGAAAAGGAATACTCCTTTACCTCTCTGGGTCTCTTCGGCTGCTTTCAGCAACAACCGAATGAAGACAAATTCAGACCTTGTACAACCTCAGACCTGCAGTCAAACTGTAATGAATGGGGAGGGAGAAAATATACACCCACAACACCACAATGGCTTTGCAAAGGCAACCTCCCACAGTCAACATACCTGGTTGCACCTACCTGCACACCTCCCTTCCTTCACCACAGGAACGCTGAAAAAAGGTGATTAGACACCCCATGCGTAACAAGAAGTCAGTAAAGACAGTCTTGCAGTAAATGAGCAGAAGGGCTGCCAACGGTGATTTTGTTGGCTGGCTCTCTTTTACCTCTCATCCAGTTCATCCAGCCGACTTTTCACTGTATGGGCGTTGTTCTCCTTGGTAATCTTCTGTAGGAGGTAGAAAGTTTGCTGGAACATCCGCAGCAAGTATTCCTCAAATTCCACAGGCACACAGTTCTTTGACATCAGTTCGTTGATGCAAGACATGGCAAGCACCCCGAGCCGGCCACGATCTTGACCCAAGACAGAGTTCTGGCTGCTGCCATTGATGGAGGATGTCTTCCTGGCTCGAGTGTCACAACCAAAGCGGGCAAAATGGAATATGGTGGTGAGGAGGGAAGGGGTGATGCTTGTAGATAAAGGAATCCAACTGAAGAGGTGGGCTAGGCACTCCAGTGCCAGAGAACAGATATACTCGCTCTCAGAGTCAAGAACAGGGATTGGCTGGTTCAGTAATTTGGCTGCGCTGGGACTCTGCAACAAGCTACTTAAAAGGTTGCCTAGGGAAAGAAACAGCAATTCATCCCACTGTATACTTCCCCATCTAAATCATTAAAGATGTTGAAGAGCACCGGGCCCAGGACTGAACCCCGTGGCACCCCACTAGTTACCTCCATCCAGTATGAGAAGGTGCCGTTGATGAGCACTCTTGGTGTCCAGTTGTGCAGCAAATTCTGGATCCACGTAATAGTTTCTCTATCTGGTCCACTCTTTGCTAATTTGCTGATCAGGATGTCATGGGGAACTATGTCGAAAGCATTATGCCTACCTAATCAGTTTCCAGTTGAGGCTGGATCTAAACCAGGGACACTGAGATTCTTAGGCCACCACGGTTTACCAGTTCTCACTTGTCCATGTTTTTATGAACTTGAGTATCGGCTGTGGTTTTAGCAGACTGCATGTGTCTAAGAAGAGACTAAGGTTCTGTTCTGAGCAGCCAAATTCTTTCTGCGTGAAGGTGATACTGAGCTGAAACCAAGCACCCAGGAGCACTTGCTGAGTTTGTTCCCACTTACTAAAAGTCATGAGTTAGCCTGTGTGGGACTGGTTCAGAGATCAGGGCTTCTGACATATCAGTTAAATCATAACATGTTGCATGCTTTTTGAAGTGAACTTAATGTCTCTCTGAATTACAGTGCTGCAGCAAAAGCCAAACAGGGCTGTTCACGGGATTCACAACCTTGCTGTTTTCCTGTTCAGAAGCACTGCTGTTGGTGTTAAGGAGATAGCATGTCTGCCTTAACAGGTGAGGACAACTTCCACAAATAAAAATTCCCAGAGTCTGGAAGACTCTCCTTAGCATTATAAATGCTCTTTTTGACAAGAATAGGATGAGTTAATCACTCCATTAGAAAAATCATTCTGACACTACCCAAGCAAGTGAGAGAGTGACTGCTGTCTGGCTCCTTGCTATACTGCTGGGAAAGGTATCAGAAGCCCTGGATCCATATGCTTCACCGGCATCACCCTTCCAGAAACTAGGACAACAATGGCATGGCCTCTGAGGCCCGAAGCTTAAAAAGCAGCGGCTCCTGCATGGATTGGATAATACATTTTTAAAGACTTCACCTTCTTGTATTTCTTCTTCCTTGTACGTATTTTTGGATCTGCTTTATAATCAAAGCATAGAAGTCGCTAAGGATATGGATTATGAGCAGAGAGGGGAGAGTAAAGCCTTACCACTTTCTCCTGATGTTGGAGATGACGGTGGGGTGGCAGCAGTAACACTGTATTTATCCCAGATGCTTTCCAAGATACCTATCAAGAAAGAAGAGCAGACCCTTGAGCAACGGCGGGTAAGTTACCATATATTGCGTAAGTAACAGTTACATGTACACAAAGCTCAGCTTGGACTCAAGAAAAACGTCTGTATTCCAAGGAAGTCTAGACACTTTTGACAGCTCTTTGCAAACCTTCTGTTCTGTGCATGCCTTATGCAGGACGGTGCAAGGTCACCACGTGGACATTACGAGAGCTGATTTGTACTGCAAGCTGAAAGCAAAGGAAGGTCTGCTCTGAATTCAATACTAAATTCTCAATAATGGCACTCTTTGCAACTACGACACAGTGTACAAATTCCCTTTCTGAAGAGGCCCATCCAAGTTAGCATCAGCATGATCTTGGAAAGCAGAACTGATTATTTAAGCAGGGCTACTACTAAGTATTGGGTTATTTAGGGTTACATTTTTAATGAGTAAGGTTGACAGAAATAAGATAAAGGTAGGTGAGTTTATAATTAAAATCTCCATCTCCTTTCTGAAGAAAGTGTTATCTTAAAAGTGGGGGAGCAAGTGAGAAACACAATAGGGATGTATTTTCAAATTTGGCACTTAGGCAACTGTCAGAACTGACACCCTGCCAAGGGACCCCACTGAAGTTTCAAGAGAACAAGAAAGAAACGAAGAAGAAAATACCTAACGGGTCTCAAAGTGAATATTTTTGTTCCTAACTATTTGACATTGCTGGGTGCAGAGGCATGTAGATGGCTCCCTCCAGCCCTTCCAAAGACAAGTACGAGGCTTACTTTTTTATTTGTAATTATTTGCTAAAAACTTTACACCTATAAGCCATAATGGTTTCAGAGTATGAACATAGTCTATTCATGAAAACCCAGAAGTAAAAGGTGCACTGATGCTGCACCCAGCGGAATTTATTTATTTATTTATTAATTTATTAAGACATTTTTATGCCGCCCCATTCGCCGAAGCCTCGGGGAATGTTATCTGCTTCAGGTGTCTGTGGTTTTCATTAAAGCTCAGTTCCTCAGGTACCAGTTTGTTCCTCCTAAAACCTAGGAAGACCTCATTCACCACACCCACTGACCTGTGAGAAGCCCAAGGACTGTCTGAACCTGATCCAGGAGCAATTTGCGCAACTCTTCCTTTCGTGCTATGCTAAGGTCCTCCCGTGGGCATGCTAGCTCTTCAGACGTTGTCTTCAGCATGATCAGCCCAAGCGGGGTTGTTACAGGAGACTGGATCAACTGTTAAGAAAATCAAATTGTTAGATTATCAGCTATGTTTTCAGCTTTGAATAAACAGCCAGTAGAGTTTTACAAGGAGGCAATAAATTTAGCATTGCAATGGACCAGTTTTAACGCTACCATGTCTCTGAACATGGCAGCTATCTCACATCTACTTAGTCCAAATAAATGACCATAAAAATAAAATATAATGTTAACACTTCACAATACTAATGAGTGATAAAAATGTGCATTCTGCCGTAATCCTTATCAGCTTGGCTAATGGGCAGCCGTAACCTGTACAATTCTGTCCCTATGCTAAGGCCACCCTCTAAGGTCACTCTTAAGGACTCACCCTAAAGACAGAAAATTCTCAGTGATGGTGTCAGTTCTTTGCAACTCCTGTCCAATAGATCCATTCCTTGTCCATTAACATTTTTTCTAATTATTATATATTTTGTCTTTTTTGTTTTTTAAAGAACTCAGAGTAGTTTACATCATTCTCCTCCTCAGGTTTATCTTCACAACAGCAGCCCTGTGAGGAAGGTTGGGCTGAGAGTATGTGGCTGGCCCAAAGTCACCCAGCTGGTTCCATGGCCGAGTTGGGGCCAGAACCCAGATCTCCCGAGTCCCAATCCCACACTCTTCACCACTACAACACACTGGACCATTTAGGTAGGCCTTGAAAACTTTCCTTGACTGATCTACATAACTTATGTCAATAGAACAGCCTCAAAGTAATTCAGGAGTTCTGATGCAGTGACCTTTAAACTGTTCTGTGTCTACTGTCTTACTTCTTTTGCTACATTGCTTTAGAAATATATAGCCCTCTAAAGATTAAAGCTTCTTGCAATTAACATATTATGTTCTCGCTTCCTCTTTCAAACAAAGTTCTCATACAGGCAAGCTAACAAAGGATGACTTCAGTAATAGAATTTATAGGAACAGTCTTACCTGTAAAATATTTGTAAAGAAGTCATGGTAGAACATTGGCCAGTCTTGCCGCCCAATATCTACAATAACTTTACAAAGTTTGTTCCTGATGAAGTAAGGCAGAGTTTTGTGATGAGCCAAAAGAAGTTTGGGCAGACAGCTGCGAATCTCCATTTTATCTTGCGATGGGACCCCAAGCCACATCTTGTTAATCAGGTTCTGAAAGAGAGAGATACCCTGGTGCTTATCATGGTGCTTCAGGCGTGGGATCTTTGGGAAGAAAATGCCTGCCTGCTTAAGGCCAAACTTCAGACCACACTTCTACCAGCAAAGATACCAAATTTAGAGGCTAGGATACCAGGTCTAGAAAAAAAGCTCAATATTTGAAATTCTGCTTTAGAATATTTACTTAGTCACAGAATTCAATAGTAAAATATTTCTCAGCTAGGGAAGAGGATGAAATACTGGGATTTTTTTTGGTAATTTTCAGGAGAGTAGAAAAATCTGAAAGTATTTGGCTTAATTTACTTGTTCAAAATTAGGCGATCAGTATACTTGAAATAGTTGCAATCAGGGCTTTTTTTGTCATCGAACGCACCGGCACCATTTTTTCCAATGGATTTTACGAAGTGATTTTGAATCGCCTGTCTGCATAGCAGGTCAGCAGCAAACATCATTAGCATAGTGCCTGTGGGCTGCTTGTGTGTCCAGCCACCTGGCTTGGGACGCTGCTTGGCTTGGGATTGGTGTGTGTGGTCGGAGCGACATGAGTTTCGGCACTTTTTTTTTTTTTTTTTTTACAAAAAAGCACTGGTTGCAATCAATATACTGACTTCATGGAAACTTCCATTAAGACAGGCAATGAGCAGATTTACCTTATAGAAAGAAAAAAGCACTTATTGTTTTTCTGCAAAAACAGGAAAAAAAATACAAGAGCACCGTAACTTGGGGAGCAAGTAATTTTCTTAAGTGGTGATAATTATGAGATGGATAAGTTCTTATGCTTCATTTTAAAACTTTTACACCCTACACACATGCAGAAGGAGAGGCAAGAATTAAATCCTTCATTAAATCCTTCTGATACGAATAGATCCTATTGGCTATCTGAATACAGATCTGTAGGTTCTTCATCTGATGTATGCCCTTTTTTATGGACATAAGGTATCTTGCAAAGCAGGAGAGCAAAACAGGAATATATAATTGTTGCTAACTTCTAAAGGGTAGCCATATAAATTTATTGCAGTAAAATAATAGTGCTGTGGTACCTTAAAGATGAAGAAATTTGGTCAATGATAGGCTGGACGTCCACATGTTGGGCATGTAATGAGTGGAGCCGGCTGGTGCCGGAGGTCAGACTAGATGGCCCAGGAGGCCTCTTCTGACTCGCTCTGTTTCTATGTTTCTATGAAAGCTTATGTCAGAATAAATTAGTTCATCTTTAAGAAGCCACAAGACTCTATTATGGGTACCAAGGTTATACTGAAGTTCTCATCAAGCAACTTTTTTTTTAAATTAAAAATTGGATACCTCCTATCTTTTATTTTGGGTTGCATTAAAGATGTCTTTGCTTGAGGGCAACCCATTCATAAGACTCAAAAGCCAATAGCAGCAAAATGTTGATTGGGTGCAAGCGCAGATAGAAGGTGCAACCAGAACCAAAAAAGGGAGTTCACAAGATTGCATTATCATCGAGATGTTTTTCTCCCCCTTTCAGAATACCAGAATTTGCAGTCATTCCATGAAAGTGATTGGCAGGATATTGAGGAAAAATAAAAGGAGGAAATTCTTTACATAGTCTCAAGTTAAACTATGGAATTCATTTGCACAAGATGTAGCAATAGTTACTAGTTTGAATGATATTTAGAGATGAAACCAATTCATGGAAGAAAACTATTAACACCTACTAGCTCTGAGGACTATATGCTACCTCCAGCATTACGGTAGTCAGCCTATGAACACCAGTTGCTGGGAAACACAACTAGCAACTCAAATCCTGCTTGGGAGCTTCCATAGGCAACTAGTTGGCCACTACACGAACAGAAGAGGGGGCTAGATGGACCTGTGGCCTGATCCAGCAGGGCTCTTATGTTCTTGTTTTCTGTGCCATCCCATTCCTTCACATCTTCTGTGTGCACGCACACGCGCACACACACACACACGAGACAAGGAAGTGGTTCCCAAGGGGCAGAGGGAGAGCTGAAGTGGGCCTGCAGCACCAGGAAAGTCAGATGAAACTCAGAGTGGCAGGCCATCCAATCTCAGCTTTGGAGCACATGTACCAAAAATTCATTCTTCCCGGTCAACACCTCTGCTTTGTTGGGACTCCATGGCGTTCACAGCCCTGGGTCAAAATGCATGATTGCAATGAAGAGTTAACTTAACAAAGCAGAATTCCAACAGGAAATATACTTTCAGTATGTTTACTCTTGCCTCATATTTACCTCAAACACTGTCAAGCTATACATCATTACATAGTCGTTTCTTGTGCTAGATAGGAAGTACAGGCAGAATCTCCAGGCACCGATCTGCTGGGCAAAATTATTCAGGAGCTCCTCTGTAAAAATAAATTATTCACATAAACAGAGCAGTGCATTAAAATCCATAACAAAGGTCATTTAGCAATTCAATGGCACCTTCAAAATCTACTCCCACATTTTAAAGCGAAGGGCCCTTCCAGGTTCTCAAACTTAATCATTGTTGCCATCACAAAGAATTCAATGGTCTGACAATTATATTGCTAAACTTTCCAACAATCTACAGTAGCTTCCATGAAATCTTAGGAACACCTACTTTTCTCAAGGACTGTTCAAGCTGATGGGTTAACACCACATAATATTAGTGATTTCAAGTAATTGAGGCAGACCCAAAACAGCACATAAAGAACAAACTCAATACATTAAACAGGCATTGGGTTGTTGTTGTGTTTTCATAATGAAAAGATCAATCTCTGAACACTTTTACCAACTTGAGAGGTTTTCATCTTTCAACACAGCCTAGAGATAACATCACTTCTAAATTGTAGTATAAAGGTTGAAATACAAGTTCCTTATGAAAGATACCTGGGCAACAGGCATTGTTTTAAAGCAGTTCATGCTGATTGCAACCCTTCAGTTACACCTCTGGCTAAAGTGTATACATGTATCACCATGAAGAATTCTGGATTTATATGCAGTTTTGCTACAATATAGAGAAGTTCAGCTCCTCCCTCAGGAGATTTTCACACTTCACAAGAACAAGGTCATGCATTCGTTGAGGTAACCAATAAGTTCATTTAACACAGATCATACACATAGTCTATTTGTGTCAAGACTAGGCAACATGTAAGCTAAGATTTTCGGAGGGCCACAACGCTCATCTCCTTTCTCCACTGGCTATGCTGGCTATGGCTGATAGGAACTGCAGTCCAAAATTATGTAGAGGGCCGTAATTCCTGATCTCCCCAATTTGTCTGATCCGGCAAGGTTAAAAGCACATGCCTCCTAAAAGATCACAGATTAACTTTCATGATCACGCAGTGTCCAGTTTCACAGCGTCCCTGCTTGCATGCAGGGCAATAGCATGGAAGCAATGCATACAGTGCAGGCTGCTTATGAAATCTAGATTAGTACATCCAAACATTAACACCACCTTTAATGTGTTTTGCAGACAATAATTCTGCATTTTACATCGCTCAATTTACACTGTCTAGCAGTGGAGTAAACCAAATCTGGAGTAAATGTAGAGCTGCACCCTCTTGGCTTGCCTGCAATCAACCAACTGACCTAGAGCAGTGAGAAGGTCTGGTTTGCATGTTGCTACACCCAGAAGCATGGGACTTGGCAATGGTTCTGGCTGATCTACTGGAATTAACCCAGTGGTAATGTGATCTGCCACTACTGAAAACATGGTACAGAACTGATACTGACATACAGACACAGAGAAACAAAACAAATCAGAAGGGGCATCCCAGGCCATCTAGTCTGACCTCTGGCTCTAGGCAGTTCCGCTCATGTAATCCCCAGCATCTGGTTGTCCAATCTTTCCTTGAACACCCTCACTGCTGGGGCCTCAACCACCTTCCTTGGAAACCTATTCAAACAGCCAACAGCACCATATCAGTGATAGCAAATTACACTGGTCTACAAATACTGGGAAATTATCGACCTCCAAGATAAAATGTGCTACTTCTTACAAATTTTGATTAGATGAATTAGAAAACAGGTGATAAAGGTTTTCAAGGTATTTCACATTAAAGATTTATGCACAGGTGAGTATATTTGCCTACAAGGGAAGGAGGTGTCTGATGATCATGGTGCCTCGTAACTACTCGACAAAGTACGGTAGAACAATGAAAATGGTACCATGTGGAAGTTATATATTTATCTTCACTTTGAGATGAAAGATTATTACCGAACTGTAATTTATTGTTCTTTTATTGCAAGGTACATTTGTCTTGCTCAGATCTACGCATCATACAGTTACATTGGGCGGCTTGTGAAAGTGTCATTGCCTAACATGTCCAAGGAACAGTTGTGTGATATTTTCCCTCAGAAGCCAAGATGCCCCGAAACTGTGCCAACAACGCAGATAATTTCTGCTACACGTGTGGCGAGGTTATATTTGCATCTCCGAAGTGGCGTATGATGGCAGTGGTAAAAAAGGAATACCACCTATATTTTGGTGCAAAATAGGAGATCAGGAAAAGAGTTGGGCCCCTCATTATTGTTGCATTACATGTGCAACTTATCTGTGTCATTGGCTAAACAAGAAGAAGAAATCCATGCCTTTCGCAGTCCCAGTGGTGTGGAGGAACCCACCAATCATAGTAGCGACTGCTGTTTTTGCATGGTTCCCCCAACTGCAAAAGGGATCTCAAGAAAGAAGTGGACTGTGGAATATCCAAACATTCCATCCACACTGCGTCCTGTACCCCATGGTGAGACTTGCCAATTCCAGATCCACCAGAATCCTACTCTCTATACTCAGATGATTATACAGACGATGAGCAGGATACAGCTGATCCGGGGCCGTCGATATCAGTGGACCCAAACTTTAGCCCACTGTATGCTTCTCCTGAACCACATCTAATTTCACAGAGTGAACTAAATGACCATTCTCATTGCTATATCACATTTTGCAGAAAAGTTATGGAGCATAATCGCATATCCCCCTTGTAATTTTGAATTATTTTTATGCAATTTTGACCTGAAGCCATATCTTGGAAACTGGAGCCAATTAATACTCAGGACATAATTTTCCTTTATTAGTGACCCAATTCTGGTAAAATTTAGCTACTTTCATTTCTTAGGCTTTCCCCTTGTATACCAGTGTTACCAGAGCTGACACAGGTGGCATATTAACTGAAAACAAGGCTCCTTAGTGTAAAAGAGCTATGGGGACTCTTGCAGGAGGAGATCTTGAAGGAAGCTGGTAGAGGTTAGCACTTTGCATTGGGATCTGTAGCTTTAGGCTTGTTTCTGCAAGGCTGCCTGTAACTGAAGCATGTGTTTATGTCAGGCTTCCTTTGTAAATGCCTGGCAAAAGCGGGAAGAGCCCACTCTACCTTCCCCATCCAAGCAGAGGAGAGAAAGAGTGTTAGTCTGAGGGGGGCTGTTTGCTCCTGCACTGAGCACATTTCAAGGCCACAATCCCCAGCCTCCCACATAGTATGAAAAAGCAAACAGGAGAGATCCGCTGAGCTGAAAGCGGGAGCAAAGTGGCAGTGGCGGTTGTGGAAGTAGAATGAATAACATGCTCAGCTCAATCTCCAGTGAAAAGGAAGTTCTCAACAAAGCTGTGGCTGAGGCAGTCGGAGAAGAGCTGAGCAGCAACACAGGTGCAGAACCCATGTGCATGATGCACAGAGATAACAAAAACACTGTAATATCTCATCAGCCATATGTAGAGTGCAGAGGTATAGGCCATGGTTTAGCATTCAATAATGGAAGCTAAAGGGAACATACACTGAAATATAGCTAACAAGCAGGGGATTCCGGGGGTCTAAGAGCCTTACTGGACATGATGCTAGCAGACTCATTTTTAATGCTATTTTACCCCAAGCAAGTATCTAGTAAGAGCAGATGGTGTCAAGCATACTTCCAAATCTGTGGGAAGACAAACTTGGAAGAGATCATCAGTGAGCATCAGGAGAGTTTTTAATTAATGAATTAGCTAACTCACTGCATTATGTACTTAAATTTATATCCTAGCTTTCCACCAAAAATACCACTCAAGGCAAATTTAAGATCCATCCCCACAGGTGCAGTGCTTGCTCTTGAAACTGGGCCTCCATTTCCCTGATTTATAACTGATTGGAAAAGACCCCACATTTCAAGGCAGCCTGTTGACACATCTCTCTTGACACCTCCTGACTTGGCACCCCAACTCTGCAATCAGCTTCCCAAGGAGGTGCACATGGTGCCCATTCTTTTTTCTTTTTTTTTGGCATCAGGTAAAAACCTTTTTATTCACCCAATGTTTTAACAGCTAATGTTTGAATATTTTATAACAATTATCTGGTTTATACGGCATTTTAACTGGATGTATTGCTGCTATACCCTCCGACTAACTTGAACATGGCTGTTGTGGGCTCATTGTTGTTATGTTGTTATTTTATTAGCATTGTATTGATTTGGTGCAGTATATTGTGTGCATTTGTGTTTTTTGATTTTGTGAACTGCCCAGAGAACCATTTTGGTTAATGGGCGGTTTAGAAATCAATTAAATAAACCCCAAATCAGAAGTAAGCATACCTCAAACTTGTGGAATCTACTTTATTTTTTTACTAGACTCTGAAGGTGCACCAACTCTAGCTAGGTGCAAAAGAGGGAATAGATGCAAAACCTTCATAAACCAGGGCATTTACAATTCTGTAGCTTCACATATAGTTAATTAATTCAAATATTATTTATGAATTCTATTTGTGCTATGGAAATGTATCTTGTGCTAACTCAAACCGGGTCTGACAGCAGCTCTCCATGGAGGAAAAGCTACCTTGCTATTATTTGCCGGCAGAGAGTAGCAACCGCACTTGAAGCTGAAGCTGCCACAGCTGAAGCTGCGCCTTGCATGCATTCATGCAAGTGGGCTTTTTTCAGCTTTCAACCAAGCCTTGACTGAAAGCCTAGAAACAGATGTCAATACTTTGCTTATCCAAACGTCAGGTAGTACTTATTAGGGAAAAATTGGGCTGTCTAGCTGGAAAAAGACCTTGGTGTACTTTGAGAGAACAGGTTTGTTCTGGTTGTAGTCCAGTTTAAAAAAAATACAGCAACAAAGTAAATAATGAAGCAGCTATGCAAAATAAGAAAGACCAACGTTAACAATGCTGCTCCTGCTGAAGATGATGTGCCTTGGCAGGGATGATCCTATAGAGGTTGTAGAAAGTGAGAACATAAATGAGCTTACCAATCTCACGCTTCCTTTCATTAGTAGTGCAATTGTGGAAAAATTCTGTCATTAGGCTCTCCAAAGCTCGCAGTGAGGCCTCTTCTGATGCCTGCCAAAAAGATTTCAAGAAAAGTTTTAATATCACACACCTTGAGGGTCTGCAATTCACTGAATCCAGGCTAATTTCAAAAACTTTTATTTAGTTGTAGTCTCTTTTTTAACCTCCACACTCCTCTCTGCCTCTTGACTCCCTTCATGTCTTCTTCTAACCCCAACCTTCTTCAGATCTGTTGGCAAAATGATGCAGAGCAGATCAGTTCGAGCTTATAGTCCAAGCACATTTGGGTAGCCTTTGTAGAGAATTCAGAAGTTCTGAGAGTGAGACTGAAAACTGATACCTTGGGTACAGGCAACCTAGTGCCCATAAGCCCCAACCAGCATCAGCAGTGGCCAGGAATCATGGGATCTGTAGTTCAACACATATAGAGAGTACCAGGTTGTCTAACCCTGACTTATATTCTCAGTATTATATAGTTATCTATTAACAAAATCGAGCAGATATCCAGAATCCAAGCAATCCGAGCAGCAACAAGAGTCTTCCTTTTTACAAAATACTCCTACTCCATTTCCCCAGTTTCCACTGGACAAAATATATGGGAGGGATAAAATATACCATTGTTACCAATTCAACCTAAAATCCGAAACTCTTTAGGAGAAATGAATTTTATGCTACAGTTTGTCTCTTAGCAACAGAATACTGCATTTCCTTCTCCTCCCTAGAGGCTTAAAATAGAATGCATATCCAACAAGATTGGAAAAACCTCTTTTAAGCAGACAGTCATGTGAAGAACAGAAGATTGTCAAATTAGTCCAGCATTTTATATGCTCAGATTCCAAGAGACTCAGTCACAGATTATTTAATCACTTTCTTTCTGACAGATTTAAATTATCCTTAGGTTGCACTGTCACTTCAGTTATCTCCATTCTTTTGTACATCATCTATGAGTATCTTTGAAAAAGCTTTTGTTTACCATTCTTTCTTGGCTTCCAGCTCAGCATGAATGCACAAATCAGCTACCCTGAATATCTTCTTTTCTTTATCCCAGAATCCAAGTTCTGAGTCTAAAACAGAGGAAATGGGTAAAGAATGGCCACACTGCCAAGGAACGTGACCCATGCAGCAGCAGCAGCGGCAAAAAACAAGTACTGCTTCCAAAGTTACCTTATGAACAGTTTCTGAATGTTGGGCAATCCTGGGAGACTTGGGTACTTTCCAGTTTGCTCTAACTCAACGAGTCCAATCTTCTTGACCGACTTTGTCTGTGCAGTGGTCATGCTACAGTGCCACCTACCTGAGAAGAATAATTCACCAGACCTACCACTGTACAGGCATATTTTGTTCTTTCACAGTAGAATGACATGTGTGTGTGTTTCATTATTATGCAAGGCTGACATGCCCCTCTGCTGAGGAAGTATCTGACTTTCCCAGAGCAAGTCCCCACTGTCTCCCACGTGAGCTCCCAACCGTTTGCAAAGTATGTGTATATAACTCAGAGGCACTAAAAGCTCTTTGGAAGAGGAAGCATGAAATGTATGCAATGTGTCCTCATGCACTACTTAGTCAGCAAAAATCCTTTCACAAGGCACTGTGCTGCCCTATATTGTTTGTGTTTATAGACAAATGTAGTTGAACTATGTAGTTGCTTGCAAACTGTTTAAAGGAAGAGTATTTGGTGAGTGGGGAGGAGTCAAAGCACAAGACATTCTGCAGAGGAACACAGGAAGCTGCTTACACAGAGCCAGGCCACTGGTCGATCAAGCCCAGCACTGATAAGCCCAGCAATGACTTTCCAGGTTTTCAGGCAAGATCGTCCCTTAGCCCCACCTGGAGACACCAAGGGTTGGACTGGCCGAATGCGTGCGTGAGCAGCACCTGCTTTACCACTGAGACAGCCTCCCTGTGCAAAGAACTACTACTGGGTCTCCAGTCAGCTTTTCCACAGTGTAAAACACACCAGATTTTCTATATTCGAACAGCTAAGTGATAGCCTATTCCTAAAATTTCTTCCCCCTGGGAGTAATGAATTTAAGCTTGTTTCTGTTGAGTATGTACTTAAGCTGATTTTTTAAATGCTGTGCTCTAATGATTTTTGTGTTGACACAAGCTAATTAACCTGTCTCCAATTAGCAGCTCAGAACAGACTATTGATTGTGACAACAGCTATGATGTAAATATGGTCAACCCAACACCTAACCACACAAATGCTTAATGCCAAGAGAAACAAGCATTCTCTCCTTGTCCTTAAGGTGCACACAATTAGAGATCTCTGGAGCACAAGTCACGTAACATTAGTACTGCTGCCAGTACTAGGAAGTTATTTTTTCATCTTGACCTTCAAGGAGCACAAGGTAGGTAAATCATGCATGGTTTGCCTCCACATCATTCTCTCTTCACTATTAAACTGTGAAATGAAGGATGGAGGCAAACCCAGGATGGTTCAAGAAGCTTCATGACTAAGTAGAGATCTGAAGCGAGCTTCCACTGGTCCTGGCTGAATGCTCTGTTTGTTAAACATTCTAATTTGTCAAGTGGGAGCAGTTCCTTCGAGTAACACAAAGTATTTCTATCGTCTGAGGCCCCCCACATACTAGATTTAAAATGAATTAACAAAATTGGCCAATATTAAATATACTTCGAAAAAACTCAGTCATCAGTTCGCCATTTTTTAAAAAATGAATTTTTTTTTTAAAAAATGAAAATTTTCTGACAGACCCTTCCAAGGTGCTATGCTGACACTTTCAAGGAGCTGATAGTGGATGGCAAAATGGGATGGTGGGAAAAGGGGAAAAGCTGCAGCAGCCACGCAAACAGCTCACAATTGCAGTAGGAAGGGTGAGAAGCCAGCGTCAGATGCTCCTGAGTACCACTTGGGCAATTTTGCTATGGCTGGCACACCGCTGTTCGTCTGAGAGCCACTTGTCAAGCACACCAAAGGTTGTTTGCCAGTCTTGCTAAACAGCTCAGTAACCACTGGATGACAAGACAACCCATTCACTACAACCACCCATGGGTTATTGGAATAACTTGTTACCCATGAACAAGGTACCCTGGGGCGATCAAATTCTCATTGAAACTCACAATGGGTTGTCACATTATGCAAAACCTGTAATTTTCTTTCAAGGATTTTTACATGAAGAATTCCATCACATACATAACAAGTCAGTCCTCAGGGCGTCATACTACCATTCTGTCACCCTGTTAAACTGCTAGAAGTTTCAGACCTCCAAGATCTCCACAATATAATTTTGATTTGTGTAAGTATTTTCAGCCTAATGTAACCACATTTCATCTCCACCTCAAGTTATAATTACTCCTCGGTTATGAAATTATCTCTCACAGCACTATTTGATCACATTTGTTCACAATTCTTACTAAGTTTAGAACAATCCAGGCATTGTAAGAACTTATGCTCTCTTCCCTCTCGAGTCAAAGGCCATTCAGTATGTATCACAATCAGAGTCTAGTCATCAAGACATCTCAACAGAAACATAACAAGTCAGAAGGGGTCTACCAGTGCATATAGCCTGACCCCTGGCTCCAGCCAGCTCCACTCATGCAAAACCCAACATGTGGTTGTCCAATCTTTCCTTGAACAACCTCATTGATAGGGTCCACACCACCTCCCATGGAAGTCAACTCCATATCCTAAAAGACCTAACTGTCAGAAACTTCTTCCTGACATCCAACCTAAGACTCAGTTCCTTGAGCTTTGCCCCACTGAACTGCACCCTTTCTTCCACCACAGGGGAGAACATGTCACAATCCTCTACCATGTGATACACCTTCACATACCTATATGTCACTAAAGTTCCCCTTGGAGTGTCCTCTTCTCCAGGATGAAAAGATCCAGCTCCTTTAATCTCATTTCACATGGCATCCCCCTTAATCCAGCTACCATCCATGTGCTGCACTGATTCTAACATAGCTATAACATAGAAAACAGAGCGAGTCAGAAGGGACCTCCTGGGCCATCTAGTCTGACCTCCGGCACCAGCCGGCTCTGCTCACGACATGCCCACCATGTGGACGTCCAGCCTATCCTTGAACACCCGCACCGACGGGGCCTCAACGACCTCTCGTGGAAGCCCATTCCACACCCTCGGGGTCCTGACTGTCAGGAAGTGCTTCCTGGCATCCAAACAAAACCTTGGCTTCCTGAGCTTTGCTCCGTTGGAGCGCGTCCTGCCTTCCTCTGCAGGGGAGAACAGGTCTCTACCCATCTCTATGTGACATCCCGTCACATACCCGTATGTCGCCAATATATCCCCTCTGAGTCTCCTCTTCTCCAGGCTGAAGAGACCCAGTTCCCTCAGTCTCGCCTCATATGGCATCCCCTGCAAACCGGCCACCAACCTTGTGGCCCTACGCTGCACTGACTCCAACCTGGCTATATCCTTTCGGTAATGAGGGGTCCAAAACTGAACACAATACTCCAGTTGCGGGTGCACCAGAGTCGTGTAGAGTGGTAGTAATACCTCTCTTGATCTAGAAGCCACACTTCTGGCTATGCAACCAAGGGTGGCATTCGCCCTCTTGACCACCGCATCACACTGCAGTCAACCAGTACCCCAAGGTCCCTTTCACAAGTGCTGCTCTCCAGCCACTTATCACCTAACCTGTACTTATGACAGCTATTCCTATGCCCCAAGTGCAAGACCTTGCACTTATCCACATTGAACGCCATGCTGTTGTCTCCTGCCCACTTCCATAGTCTGCCCAGATCCTTTCGGATCTGGAGTGCCTGCTCCTCAGTTGTGGCCACTGCTCCAGTTTTAGTGTCGTCTGAGAATTTGATCAGCAGACTGTTCACCCCTTCTTCCATGTTGTTAATGAAAAGTTTAAACAGGGTTGGCCCCAGGACAGAGTCCTGGGGGACCCCACTTATCACTGGCCGCCATCCCAATGATTCCCCGCTAATGGTTACCTTCTGCTTTCGGTCAGTCAACCATGCCCTAATCCACCGGACAGTGCTTTGGTGTATCCCAAAACTCCTCAGTTTCTCCACCAGGATATCATGGGGCACTTTGTCAAAGGCCTTGCTGAAATCCAGGTATACCACATCCACTGCATCCCCTCCATCTAGCCATCTCGAAACCTTGTCATAGAATTCCACAAGGCTTGTCTGGCAGGACCTGTTTTTGCGGAAGCCGTGTTGTGTGGCTGTCAGCCTCCCTTCCCTATCTAGCATCACTAGATCTCTCTCTATTATGAGCCTTATTATAAGGTCAAGTTGAGAACCCTGTCATCTGAGATTTTGTGATTTTGTTTGAAAACATACCCTAGGTGATCCGAAACATCCAGGTATCTCTGAAGCAAGCCTGCACTAATTTGCAGTGATCTATTCTGACTGGTAATGACAGTCAAAGTGTGAAGCAAAGAAAGACTTGGAGTACAGGTAGGGCTAAGCTGCTGCACTTTCAGTTTTAACTACAAATGCAAGAAGCTTGCTTCCTTTAAAGCAAAGAAGTGAGAACTCTTTTTTAAGAGAACCCCCAATTCTCCATTGCAAAAAATGACGTCACACCTTCTAAAGTAAAACAAGATGGATGCAATACTGGGGGGAGGGGAGGGAGGGATAACTATTTACTGTTACTCTGCAGTTTGACCAAGAAACCAGGCCCATGGAAGGGGCTGAGAAGGTAGGTGTGGGTAGGTTTCAAGAGTTTAACATTAAATGCTGTGTCTTTCGGGGCAAGAAATAGAGGGGTAGGTTCAGTTCTTATCACAAGAGGCCACCCTTTTGCTTTCCCCATTAAGACTACCAGTGACTCTAAGAAAAATGCTGTAATCAACAGTAGCAAGAATTGTTCAGCCACCTCTTGACCCTTAAATCTGGTCAACTTAGTACTAAATGAAAAAAGAACAAGTAGAGCGGGTGAATACATTCCATTATTTTCTTAGGCCTGCAGTCCCAACTCACAGGTGGAAACTAACAAAAAGCTTGCCATTCAGAAAGCAACCCAATCACCACCACTACATAATTACTTGCTCACCCTACTTCATACACCATTGTCATATGACCCATCACTCCAAATTTTAACACTCATTTAAGCTACGTAATCCAACAGCTCCTGTGTAAGATTTTCATTTTTATTTATCAGAAATAAATGCTTTCAGTTTTGCTTGCTTCAAATGGTTTATTTTTACATAATAGATTTCTATCCTGCTTTTTTCTTTTTTAAAGAACTCAAGGCGGCTTACACAGCATTCTCCTCCTCCTGCATTCAGTCCTATCCACACAACCACCACCCTGTGAGCTAGACTGGGCTGACAGCCTGTGACTGGCTCCAAGCCACATGACCAAATGGGGAATAGAACCCAGAATACTTGAGTCCCAGTCCTGTGCTTTTAATCACTGCACCACACTGGGTCTCCATCTGGTCTTGGGCAGAAATATCTTCACAAGGTTACTGCCCTCTGTCTCCCTTCTGAAAACAATTTACGGTTTATTAAAACTAAGAATACCTGTGTCACTGCTTTTCTTTTTCCATGTTACCCTTACTTCTTTCCAAGAGCATTTATTTTCAATATACCCTAGATATTTGGCTCATAATAGGCAACAAAAAAATCTGTAATATATAATTTCTAGGTGGCAAAGCAGGAGCTAGGGCAGATGGTAGTAGTGACGACGAACTCTTAATATCATGAGTCAAGCTGAAAAAAGCTCATTAACAGAAGCACAGTGCCAAAATACAAGTTAAATAACTTTACAGAGAAATTTTAAAGTCCACGTAAAGTTCAGATTTGCATTACAGAACTCAACTGACTATGAGCCAGAAGAACTGTGGGCTGAAACCAGATACATTATTAAGGGAAGAATGCAAAAAAGACATTTCCTGTAGCAAACCGAAAGAAGAGGCCTGGATGGATGCCAGAAGGAACTCTTACAATTGTTAAGGGCAGGCAAGAAGCAAAAGTGACAGGAAGAGCGTCCTGAATGCAACTTTTCAGCAACTATCATGCAAAGACAAAAAGAACTATTACAATAATCAGTGCAAAGAACTAAAAACAGCAAAAGAGAAAAAACAAGAGACCTCTTCCAAAAGATCCAAGAAATCAAAGAAAAATTCAAACCTAAATTTGGAAAGCTGAAAGACCAACAGGGGAAAATACTACCTGATTAAGAGAAAATAAAGAGAAGATGGAAACCATATACAGAAGAACTTATGCAGAAGAGATAAAGATGACACACTCAATCAAAAATGCATCCTGTGACAAAAACCCTGCTATTTTAGAAAGTTATGAGAAAGCTGTTCTGAAAATACTTGAAAGGCATAAATCACCTGGAATAGACAAGGTACCAACAGAAGCATTCCAAAATGCAGAGCATGAATCAGGGCAAATCCTAACAAGAATATGCCAACAAATATGTACAACAGAACAATGGCCCACAGACTGGAAACATTCAATATATATTCTAGTCCCCAGGAAAGAAGACAGCAGCCATTACAGAAACCCTGCACTAATTGCCCATGAAATACATCAACATTACCTCATCGTTTGCAAAATTATGCATACTTCACCTTCAACCTTTGATTCCAAAGCAGTGTTTATAGGTGACAAAGCCAAGGAAAAGCATGGAACTAAAATGCCAATGAAATATATAGGCAAAATTAGTGTATAAAATATATTGTATTTTAAATGTTTAATATTCTGCTCTTCAAGTCAATAGGCATTCTCAGAGTAGTTTACAAAACATTTTCTTTAAAAAATCCAAACTATAAAAACAGCAAATATAAAATGTAGTTGCATAGAAGACAGTAGGCCAGAGCAAAACAAGCAAAAAGCAGATTTTAAAAGCCCACAGAATAAAAAGGTGCTCACCCAGTACTGAAATATATCTGATTCAGTTCTAGGCAAGCCTCCCACAGCAACAGGCCACAGTTTTATCACTATGCACCTCTCACAGGTCTGGCAATTGTGGAGAAAAGAGAAGTCCCACAGAAGGGCTTTCAAGGATCCTAACATGGGGCAGATAAATGAAGAAGTGATATGGAAAAAAACTCAGGCAAATAAACTAACAAATAAATTGTGAGATACACATACAATAAAATGACTTTCCTCCATGATAGAACTCAGGGCACCTTTCAAGCCATTTCATCCAGCCATTGACCAGACCCAGACAGGCCTAGCTTCAGCAATGGAGCTGCATCACGTACCCTCTCACCAAGCCCCTTGGGATATGCAAGTAGTCAGATGAAAATAATAATAATAAAAAAAATCCTAAAGGCACTTTGGCCTGGTTCAGAAGATTTGAGGAATCAGGTTTCTTATGCAACCACTTATGCAATTCACACCACTGATAATGATTATTAGGGTAGTGTTCTGACAAGAGTTTAAATGTTCTGTGTAAAACTTTTAACTGACAATCCCATTAGGTGTTGTAAACTAAGCCCAGCTATCTTCTGGGGCTTCTCAGCATTGTTGAAAGGAGCAGTGTTCTTTGCATTGCGCCTGGTAAATACAAGGCACTTGAAAAGGCCAGCTATTCAATCACGTAGCCGAGATCATGTATTTACAAACATCCAGGAGATCATCCACTAGTGCCCGCAATGCTAGATTTCCTCACTTGACACTTCTTCGATCACAGCTACCTTTCTCCATGAAGAGGAAGTGGCATGGAACTTAAAAGCAAGCTAGAAAGCTTGTCAGCCGAAGTTAGATGGCACATTTGTTACAAGACTGCTGCTAAGGACAAAGAGAGGGCCAAAAGCAAGGGATTATATGGAACTGGTAATAAATTACTTGGAAAAAATGGAAGTTAAACATCAGAGAGGAGGAACACTGAACGAACAGATAACAGTGGTTTTAGAAATATGTCAGAGTGAACCTGTAATTTAAAGATCAGCCTCCTTGTTATGTACAGGACTCATGAAGCCAAATTAAATCTGCCTGTTACTCTACCTTTGCCTGCATAAGGGAAGCAGCCAGAATATGCACTGTGTCTCTTCCAAATAGCCAAGCACATTCAATGAAACTCAGAAACAGTAGAATGAAGCCTTGCAATGCTCCAACTTTCTCCCAGATTCAGCCACTGCTGGGAAGAATACCTGTCCTTCTCCAGGCCCAGAAGAAAAAGAATTATCCCTGATAAGCTCACAAGTTTCCAATGGTGAATGCATTTGCGGACCTTTAATATTTAGTGGGAAAAGTCCTTTGAAAAGTGGCAAACAGCCAAGGCTTACAACAAAATTTATAAGAGACAATTCCTCTCACGAGTGGAAGCCTGCCTGAGAACTGCACCGAAGCTTCTGAGGAAATTCTTGTTATCTTTCCCATTGCCGTGGCTTAAGTTAGGGTGAAATAAGCCACTCCAACAATCCATGTCTCACAGGAGTGT
Source organism: Varanus komodoensis (assembly GCF_004798865.1). Lineage (NCBI taxonomy): Eukaryota > Metazoa > Chordata > Lepidosauria > Squamata > Varanidae > Varanus > Varanus komodoensis. Next base: position 13,986,371 of record NW_025335684.1, read on the forward strand.
CTGTATAACCCATTGTAGGTGTTCACGTCATCTGAACCCAGACAACATGACACAGCATTGGTTAACACAAAGCACTAGAGGGCTAATTGGTGACAGCACCCTTGCCAACTGGGTGCCAGTCCCAAAGGGCCCAAGGACACTTTTTGTCCCACATTACTGCCCCCCAACTCCATGCAAGAGACCATGAAAAGCAGCTGTCAAGTAACCTTTCACAATCACCATCTGGTTTCCACAAGCTGCCAGGCCAAGGTGTGGGGCGGGGGGCTGCCCAAGGCCTCCCCAGCACCAAGGATTTTAAAAATAATAATTTTGTGCACTAAAATGTGGTTTTTAAACGCATGTTCTCATTCACGGTAGTGCTAACGGATGGGCTGCAAACATCAGCTATGGCAAGAGGGATGTCCACTTCCAAGGAGCAGCAGGTACCCACCCTGGGCATTGCACAACAGAGGCCTGAAAACCAGGTCTTCTCCTTTCCATTGCTGGTTTTCTCTAGACAGCAAGCTAATAAAGGGATGAGTTTCAGGACTGGTATCCCTTTCCATCAAGACCATCATCTCTGTTTTGGGAGGGAGAGCTTTTGAACTTTGTCCCAACTACCTAGCATCTTTGGAAGTGTTAAACATGCTCCCCCTCAACTTTCAAAAAAGAAAATCAAATTTGACTGCTGTTAAAACTCAAGGACTCTTTCAAAAAGGGGGTTTGAGAGGTAGTGAGAGCTGTAAACCACTCAGAGGGTTTACCTATAGGGCAGTATATAATTGTACAACAGTAACAACAACCACAACAAATGAGTGGATACAGACCAAGAGATACTTCTGAGTATATCCTACTCCCATTCAAAATTCCTTTTTAAAAAGGATCTTGAGCTTTGGCAGGGGGGTTGCACCAGGACGCGCTCAGAGATATGTCATTTATATCCAGACCCAGTTTGGGGTTGTTGTGTGAACTCGACAAATGTGTATTGTGTAAATTTAAACAACCTTTGCATAACCCAAAAACAGACCACGGCTTCTATGAGGGTTGGCTGACCTTCAACAATGACCACAATCACTTTAACTGAGCACCAAAGCCAGACAAGATGTGTGGTTTCCTGCTGATCATTATAGTTAATAATATATAAACTCCTGAGAGTTTTTTGTAGCTAAAGAGCAGGGCTAAAATGTTGAATTAAAGATAGGCATTCAAGACTCTGTATAGGTAGCTTCTTTTGCCATATAAAATGGCTCTAACCACTAGTATTTGCAGTATGGGAAAGCTTGGTCAAATCAATCATCAAAGCAGTACTAGCACATCTCTGCTATAATATTACTCCAAATAAACAGAGTATACCTTTTCTTCCCAGCAACTTCTCTAAATCAAATCAATATGACTGAAGTTGAACAGGAAATATAGCGACAATGAGCATTTTGGGGTATGAGTGCAATGATTAAGCCTTCCAGCATGTGTTTGTATGTATCAAAGACACTTGGAAACCTTATTTCAGGAGAAGGTAAAAAAAATGCCACCAATAAGGCCACCAAGAGGCACCTAAACAATTGAAGCTTGATAATGCAAAACACTTATTTGGCATATGTAACTATGGATGACACACAAAAGCATCGCAAGCTGCAATACCTCTCCAGCAAGGATCAGCTCCATATCCATGCAAGTTAATACATCAGTTTCTTTCCTTGCAGGATAAGCAAAATCTCAGTATAGTAATATGCAAAGAAAATACAAGACTCCCTTTTCACCCAATCTTCTAACTTGTTTTAAGCCTGGGCTGTTAGGCTATGGCATTTGGACTCGCACAGTTGGCAGCAAAGCAGCGCGCATGCAGGGAAGTGGATATTAACATGCAGTACAGCAATGCAAATTTATGAAGCGTTAGGCCTGGAAAAATTACAAGTATTGCCCTTAAGCACTTGACACAGGAGATGTATCCAGTTTCCAGACAATGTGACAGAAATTCCACTATCCCAAGTGCTCCACAACAACCTCTTTCTGGTTCTCTTGATGCCAGCAGACCACTCAATTCACTCTTTCCAGTACAATTTCCCACTGCCACCACTTTCAACAGGCACAGAAGACATAATCATAAAGAACTACAATTTGTAAACAACCTTTTATAGTGTGCCTTAAGCAGCACCAACACAAGCAGCATTGACACAATGCAGGTCAACCAGGAACAAATTGGAAGGTTCCAGAGGGCTTCAGTTGCCTGAAAAATTATAGACCCACATTTACATTACTTCTCCACACTTAAAACACAGGGCCAAGTTCTTCAGTTATACAAAAGCAAAACCAGTTTGCATCTGCAATGCACAGAACCAAGATTAAGGACAAGGTTATGCATCACAAGTACATCACCAAATAACCTTACTGCCACAAACACACGAGCTCCACTATTTGGTGGATGTCAGACTTCCTTCAGAAAAACTTCCTGCATCTGACAAGGGTAGAAGGTGTTTTGAGTACTGAACATTTCCAGAGGCTCACATTACTGGTGAGGTTGCTGCTTCAGACACAAGCATTCGTCCTTCCTCCACAAGAGCTGGCCACTCTGACTTTCTGCCTGGCTGGCTTCTGTCTTTCCTCTCCCACCCTCTCCAGCTAGGAGTCTTCTCATGCACCTGTGACTGCAGGCGTCAGTGAGTGGCCCCTGGGTTGAGGGGGAAGGAGGGCTCTCTGAGCAGGGAAGCTTATGGGACTCCCCTTCCCACATCTTCCTCCAGCCAAGTTCCCTTCCACTGGCTGCCATTTTGCTTCTCATGACTGAGGCTTGGCTGGCAGGCAGCGATGCGTATGTGCATCCCGCACATAATCTGAAGCCAACTCAGTGGCACAGCCTCTGCTGCCGGTGGGAGGCTGCCCTTTCATCCCCCCTTTACCTGCCCCCTTGTGGAGGGCACCCAATTTGTAAAGTATTAACACATATAGATTTAAACCTCAAGGCAGTGTTTTTTAAAGAAATGCATCTTGGAGTATTCCATATACTTAGGATGGCAACTCTGCCACCTGATAGGTCAGATTCCATTTGTTAAAATTCTTCCTAGCCTGTGCATATGGCCCCATATTCCTGAGAACTGCAGGGGTCTTCTCTCTTCTGTGCCGTGGTCAAAATGAAAATCCCCAGCTAACAGATGCCAGAGAGGGGTGGATACGAATTAGACCCCTAAAATTATACCTTCTCATATTTTTATTTGTTCAAGGGTAATATTGAAACTCTGTGACCACTGCTCTGCTAAACAATCTATAAGGTTTCTGCAAAAGAAAGTGCAGAAACAAAAGAAAGAAAAAATGGTAGACGAG
>NW_025335684.1:13989764-14135276 GCF_004798865.1 Varanus komodoensis
TCAGTTGTGTCAGTTTGTCAGCATCCACAATCTACAATCAATAGGTGAGTTAAAGAACTAGGAGAAGAACTGTATATTGCCAACTGTTAAGGCAAAAGGTTTGGCCTCCCCCCCTCCCTTTGCCATTAGAGCAATGACATTATAGACACTGCTCAGCAACTAGTATTTATCAGGGAATAGGTATTCTACCATGCAGAAGTCAGGTGGCTTAGAGAGGCAAAGTCCTCAAACCTCACCATCAAGCTGATGTCTTTCTCAAGGAAAAAGGAAAAAGTCAGGAAGTACTTTCTGACCCTGGATGGAATTTCGATTTGGCTTTCTGAACTGATATCACAGAGCATCTGAACCCACTGAATCTAAAGTTACAGTGGAAAAGAAAAGGTTGTAAGTGACATGTATTCTAAACTGAAAGATTTTGAAGCAAAAGTGAACTTTTTTGTGAAGCAAGTTAGTGAAAATAGCTTCTCAAACTTCTCATGGTACAATGAACTAAAATTTAAGGAGGATGGGAATTTACAGTTCAATGTTCAGGTCAATTTACAGTTCAATGAGAGCCAGTGTGGTGTAGTGGTGAGAGCATGGGGCTAGGACTCAGAGGATCTGGGTTCTAGCCCCCGCTCAGCCATGGAGCCAACTGGGTGACTTTGGGCCAGTCACAGACTCTCAGCCCAACCTACCTCACAGGGTTGCTGTTGTGGGGATAAGATGCAGGAGGAGAATGATGTAAGCTGCCTTGAGCCCTTTGTAGGAAGAAGGCAGGATATAAATCGAAAAATAAATAAATAAATGTTGAAAGACATCAAAGCAGTTGAACCTATTGCAGCTGGAATTCCAGAAAAGATTCACTGATCGCCGTAAGCATGGAAAGGAAATAATGTTTCAGAATCCATTTGAAGTAACACCAGGAGATGCAAGTAGCTTTTTCAGATGGAACTAACTGATTTGCAAACCAGCAATCATCTCTGAGACATTTACAAAGAAAACAGTTTGTTAGATTTCTATGGTGGGACTCCCCTATACCCGTTTTGGCTAGCAGAGAAAAATCCAAAGGGAGTCCTTTCCTTTCCGTTTCCTACCTGATATATTTATCAACCTGAAGAAAATTGCTGCAGGCATTCCGGTGTCTTTGACACCATGTACATCTGTGAACAAACTTTTTCCAAGATGAAAACTATGAAACCCAAGTGTAGGTCGAGACTTACAGATGGACATTTACATGACATTTCAGGGGTTTCCGTCACAAACCTTGATTTTGACGTTAATGCTCTGCTAGCAGAAAACAGCCACAAAAATCACACTGACTAGGTAAGCATGTATAACTGGATTCCGCAGTAAAGTTTTGTACCAAAAAGGATTACATTCGAGTTAACATTTCTTCATTGACCTCTGAATATTTACTTTTGATCTGAATCAGTAGGTTAATAATTGTGTTACATTTTGATTTAAGATGTGGCCCTCTTTAGGCATTGGGCACTCTAATGAGGCCTACATGTCCCAGAAGGTTGGGGACCATTGCCTTAGCCCATTGGTTCCGTTGTACTGCTCTAACGCTCAGGAATTTTGTTTCCTGATATCTAGCTAGAATCTGGCTTCCTGTATCTTGAGTCTGTTATTCTGTGTTCTGCAATCTGGAATGATCGAGAAAAGATCCGGTCCTTCCTCTTTGTGACAGCACTCTACAAGTACTTGAAAGGCTATCATATCTCCCCTCAATCTTCTCTTCTCAAGGCTAAACATGCCCAATTCTTTCAACCTCTCCTCACATAGCTTTGTTTTCCGTCCCTGGATCATCTTTGTTGCCTTTCTCTGAACCCTTTCCAGCTTGCCTGCATCTTTCTTGAACTGTGGTGACCAGAACACAACACAGTATACCAGATGAGGCCTAACCAGCGCTGAGTAAAGGACAACTAGTTACTTCTTGTGATTTGGAAGTGGTCATTTTATTAATGCAGCCTAAAATAGCATTTGTCCCTTTTGCAGTCACATCACCTATTTGACTCATATTCAGCTTGTGATCTACAATTCCGAGATCCTTCTCACTTGCACTACTGTCAAGTCAAGTATTCTTCATCTTGTAGCAAAGCATTTGATTTCTTTTTCCTAGGTGGAGAACATGGCACTTGTCCCTACTAAATTTCATTCTGTTGTTTTCAGACTAGCATTCTGACTTATCAAGATCACCTTGAATCTTCTTTTTGTCTTCCAGGGTACTAGCTCCCCCACCCAGTTTTCTGTCAGCTGTAAATTTGATAATCATTCCCTATACTTCTTTATCCAAATCTTTCATAAAGATGTTGAAGAGCACTGGGCCCACGACTGAACCCTGTGATACCCCACTTATTACCATGCCCCAGTTCGAGAAGGTGCCATGGATGAGCGCTCTTTGAGTCCGATTCTGTAGCCAACCGTGAATCCACCAGATAGCCCATTTTAGCTAGTTTGCTAATCAGGATATCATGGGGCACTTTGTCAAACGCTTTACTGGAATCAAGATATAGTATGTGCACAGCATTCCCATAGTTAGTATATCAGGGAGGTTACCCAATCAAAACATGAGATCAGATTAGTCTGGCAGTATTTGTTCTTGAGAAATCCATGCTGGCCTCTTGTAATCACCACATTGCAAACACATTGGAAACAGACTGCCTGCTTTACAATCTGACCCAGAATTTTCTCAGGGATTGATGTCAGACGGACTGGTCTGGACTTCCCAAGTTCTTCCTTTTTTCCTTTCTTGAAGATGAGGATAAATGCTGGTTTTATGTATATTCTTAATTATTGTTAATCGTAATTTTTGATTATGGATTGTTTGTTTTAATTTCTGTAAGCTGTCCTGAGATGCTTTGCATATAGAATGGGGTATAAATATTTTAAATAAATAATACATAATTACCCCTTCTCCAGTAATCTGGCACTTCCCTTGCCCTTCATGATTTCTCAAAGATAATAAACAGTGTTTCTGAGAGTTCTTCTGCCAGCTCCTTTATGACTTTAGGAAGGAGTTCAGTGCACCCTGGAGATATGAAGTCATTCAACCCAATCACTGTTTGCCTATCAATCTTCAGCTGCCATCCTGCTTCTTCAGCTTGGACTTCCCCTTCATCAGGAAGGTCATACATCCTACTTTGGCTCAGTCTTCTCCCAAAAAGGGAATTGAGCACTCCTGCCTTCTCTTTGTCGTCTGTTATCATTTTGCCATCCACACTGAGTAGCTGATCCCATTTCTTTCCTCTGTCTTTTACTTTGGACATATCTGAAGGTGACTTTTTTTGCTCCAGCTCATTCCTAGCTTTCGTCTTCCCAACATCTTCCCGGCAATTCCACGCTACCTGCCTGCATTCTTTCTCTGCCTTCCTTCCACTCCCTATTTGTGTCCTTTTTGTTTTCAGATCATCTCTACGCTTTTTGTGAAGCTGCATGGGCTTCTTCTGTTGTCTTCTACCCCTTTTCCTTGTTGGAATTGTTTGTAATTGTGCCCTCGGAATTTCCTTTTTAAAAAATTCCCTCTTGGACTCCTTTTCTCATTAGAGTCACTTGCCAGGGTACTTAGCCAACTTTAAAAAACTCAGAACAATGATAAGCATTCTTGAAATCCAGGGAACATGTTTGGCTACACTGGGCTTTTGCTTCCTTTAGAATAAGAATTCAAACATGGCAAGGTCACGTTCCCTCAGGGTTCCCGTAGCTGCCGCATTGTCCACTAGGTCTTCTCTGTTGGTTAGTATCAAGTGAAGAGACTGGCCCCTGGAGGATCTTCATTACAGCAGCAAAAACATAATGATCGTAATCCTCCTTCACTATCAGTGCTCTGATATAATAGGTAAAAGGATCAAGGGAGACTCTGGATCCCTAGGCCCCAATTCCCTTTCATTTCCTCATCATGTGAGAGCCAGTGTGGTGTAGTGGTGAAGAGCTGGGACTGGGACTCAGGCGATCTGGGTTCTAGTCCCCGCTCGGCCATGGAGCCAACTGGGTGACTTTGGGCCAGTCACAGACTCTCAGCCCAACCCACCTCACAGGGTTGTTGTTGTGGGGATAAGATGGAGGAGGAGATGTAAGCTGCCTTGAGCCCTTTGCAGGAAAAAGGCAGGATATAAATAAATAATAATAATAAAAAAACAAAAACCAGAGAGAAAACCAAGCATCACCACTGTGCTTCCTTCACCCTTCTTTCCTCGTCATTCCCTCTTGGCTCATTTCTTTTTAGATTATAAGCCTGAGCACAGGGATTTCTGCAAGCCACTCTACTCTGGCAGTCTTGCATATGAGCAGTGGGACAAAAATACTTTGAATGAATATTGAAATACACCAGCCAGAAAGCTGGCATATTTTTGCCATTGGTCTTCCCCTGACACTTTGACACTGACAGTGACAAGCGGTAGTTCCTCCATCATCAAGTCTCCCTCGCCTGGCCCCACAGGATTACTGGTAGATTGCAATCCTACGCCATATTGCCTGGGAGTAAGTCCCATAGAATTAAAGGAGTCCATTCAGTGTAGACATGTTAAGGTGTTTTAAATTTAAAATATAATCAATAAAAAGTGGTAATATTCAAACAAATGTAGAAACATTGTATTAGACTATGTGTAATTTTTTTAATAAATGAAAATCACAATGGAAAAGCAGGCACTGCTGTGCTTAAATCTGAAAAGTAAAAAAAACGAAAGATACCAAAAACATGTTAAATTTAGTTTTAATCTGTCACACAGGCCTCCCACCATCACCTGAAAAAAAAACCTAATTAAAATGTGAACATGTTTCAGTTTAACAGGCATGATATCCACTCATCATGCGATTCACCATACGGAATTATGGTTTCTTAAATGATAATTTTTTGCTGAGGAATATAACAACGAAACATTTCTGGAAAACGTCTTCCCTACATCAAAGCCAACCATGTCCGTTAGTGGCCTATGAGATTTGAAAGCCTACTCAATAACATTTCTTTGCTTCTTCACATTTCAAGGGGAAAGCTGGTTCAGGTAGCATGTCCAACATTACTCATTTCAGTGAGGAATTTCAGATAAGCTTCTGTGGAATCCCAAAGATCTAATGATCACTCCTGGAATGGCATGGTTCACATGCAAAACTGCCACAATTTTTATCCATGGTGAAGAACGTGTCAGCTTTCCAATTCCTAAGTACAACTCTATTTGGAGGTAGTCAGCATTAGATTTAAGCACCAATCCTACCGTTTTATCTAGGATTTACAGATACCCAAGAGCACTGGCAATTAAAGGTTGCAATCATATGCAAGTTTATACAAAGAAATGGTCTATAACTCCCAGTATTTTCCACAGATCTATGGAAGTTTACAGGCACCTCTGAAGATTGTAAAATACATCAAATACATTAAGGCCTAAATGTAGGCCTTTTCTATCAGCTTGCACCAGACAGTATAGTATTTTTCTGTAATTTTTATTTTGAATGGATTTGATTTGTCACTAGGTCTTAACCCTTGGGTAACATACACAATGTATCAAATACATATTGATATATTGCACTGAATCTCTCTAGAACCACTTGTGGAAACCACAAGAGCAAATGTATAGTCGAGGGTTCACATTTTTGTGAATAAACCTGAAGTGTGTTCCAATTGTGCAGACTTCCAGAAAAATCCTTTATGTTTTTATTTACCTATATTCTTTATTACATTTCTACTCCTTTTTGCTTACGTAAGGTGGCTTACGTAATTCTCCATTTTATCTCCACAACTACCCTGTGTGGTAGACTGAGTTGAGAGTCAGTGACTAACCCAAAGCCACCCAGCAAACTTAACAGATGAGAGGAAGCTAGAACATAGGTTTCCAGTTGCAGTGCAACACTCTAACCACTACATCAGCATGGCTCAATATTGTACCAGCCTTTCTCAAGCTGATGCTGTCCAAATGTCTGAAACATCAACTACCTTCATCCACAGCCAGCATGGCCAGTTTTTATTGAGACTTAGCTGCTTACAGAATAGCATCCTTAAAAGCAAAACATATTTTTACACTGATAGACTTCCACTTTTTGATCTAATTCTACTGACAGCAACTCACACACTCAAGGTTATGTCCACACAAGGATTTGTTGGTGGTTTCAGAGACACAAATTCCACACTTTTGTAGATGCACACTGGTATTTTTGCCTGCATCTCTAAGAACATCCTTCCTTCCTGAAAGCCAGCTATGTATGACATTCACTGACCAAAAAACAAACAAACAAACGAGCATCTTCAGCCACAAAGCTCACTAATCACCAAGGTTTTTTGCTGACACGATGCCAACCTTTGAAACCATTTCTCTGACTCAATGCTGGCACATCACAACAGCTTCCCAGTGACAGTTAAACTGGCAAAAGCAAATAATTAGCAAAGCACTCAGCAGAGCTGCTCCTAGGCTGATGCACTAGAGTGACTAAGATAGCAACCTATGAGCTCAACAGGCAGCCATAGGCAAGTATATCCTCGTGGCGCCAGCATCCCACACCAGAATCTGTACCATGAGGATACAGCTTGCCTTACAATGCTGGTATAAGGTTACTAAAGCAATGCATTTCAAAAGACTTAAGATGCATAATCCATTAGAATATTATTACAAGATACAAATATGGCAGCATATTACATGTAATCAAACATTCCAATGGTACTTTTAAACTTACCATGGTGGCTTCGGAGGCGTCTGGGATCGTTTGGCTCTTAGGGCTTGGCTTTTCCTCCTTTTGCTCAACTCATGTCATGGTTAACGAGGTAGTATCCTAGGAGGACCTTCCTCCTCCATGGGTGAAACACTTAAAAATAAAAATCCCACACCCTATCTTTTTCTAAATAAGATGAACACACCCACCCAACCTTTGGCTTCAGGAACCCATCAGAAAGCAGCACCTAACACAAATATTTTTAAAAGCACCTGCAATTATTCTACCTGTTTGTTTTAAAAACAAGATAGCCAGGGAGAAGGGGAAGTATAAAATGAATTTAAAAGGAGAGTTCGACCGACCTATAGAAAACCCTCAAGCAGAGGCCTATACTGGGAAGAGGATGGGGGACGGTCCTGGGGGTGGGTGGATTAAGGGATCCCCTCCAGAGAAAAGAGTAGCAGGGGCGGGAAAGGGACCTATCTTTGCAGGGTGCGTGGGGGTGGAAATGGCTCTCTGAAACCCGGAGTAAGCGGGAGAGAGGCGGCTTGTCTTGTCCGGCTGTCGGTCTGCTGAGGCGGGCCAGGGCCTGTACCACGAAAGCCACCCTACCTCGGTCTCCTCACAGCCCTCCACAGTCAGCACCAAGCCCTCAAGAAGCGCATCCTTTCTCCCTTTCGGTTTTTCTCCTCCTCCTCTCAGGCTCCTGGGGCGGGTGGGGGAGGGGGGGAAACGGCCTCTGCCCCGCCCACCTCCGCCGCTGCCCCGCCCACCTAGCCACACTTCCTCACTTTCCTCGCCCTCCTTATTGCCGTCACGACGGAAATGACCCACCAAACCGAAGCGTTTCCCACCCGGAAGGCAAGCGGCCAACCCGGAAGAAGTGCGCGTGACGTCCCGACGCTACGCTCGGTGAAGCCCCGCCCCTGCTTTCAACTGGCGAGGAACGGGAGGGTGGCGCGGGAGAGAAGTGGGGCGGATGTGCGCGTGCGCGCCGCGAAGTTGCTCCCGAGAGAGCGTGACTGGTTACCCAGCATGCGCGGATGGTCCCCGTGGTTTCCCTCATAAAAAAAAAAGGGTGGAGAGGTGTTTTTTTGTGGTTTAAGGCGCGATGCTATGCAGCTCCCTGGGAACGGGGGGCTTTCCCCTGTGTCAGCATGTGTAGGATTGCACCCGCTCTTTTTCGTGTTACTTTAGTCCGTCCATACAAACGTTAGGTATATTTCCGTGATTTTAATTGTTGTACCCATGCATGTAGAGAAATATGACAAATGGCCCAGTTTTGATTGAGCGGGTCAACCTGAGTCTTGACTGTACCACGAAGGGGAGGAATTATCGGGGTGCGGCATGCTTTGGCTTACAATTCCCATTATTCCTGGCTAGCAAAGCCAGTAGTGGGGATGATGGGAGCTGAGAGCCAAAGGCTTTGAAAGATCACAAATCCTGGTACATTATGCACCACACTTTGCTATACCTAGAAAGTATATCAGGGAAAGGTCTAAACTAGAACGTGAAAAACTAGTTTTCTATATACAGGGAACATGCAGCCAATCTGGTCTATCCCTTCCTGCCCCTCATACAATATGAAGCAATGTAGTCCAGGTACAAGCTTACCTTCTCACTATGCAAGGTATTATTTTTGTATTATGTCTTTAAAATAAGGGTAGGTTAAAAAAAACTGAGCAGGTGCCATAAACCGTGATCCTATGTGTACCTGGAAATAAGCCTCATTGAACTTAATAAGACTAATGTATTTACTATGGCATGAAGCTATAATCTTTTGTAGATTAGAGTCCACGAAAGTTTAGACCAGGGGTCTCAAACTCGCGGCCCGCGGGCCAATTGCCGGGACGGGCAGGGCACGGGGGAGGGGTCCTGCGGCCTTCAAAGTGCTGGCGGCACCCGGGCCGGCCACAACGGGATGAGCGGCCCACCACCACCGCGGTGGTGGAATACTTGATGCGGCCCAGCCTCACCCAGACTCTACTTCCAGCGTCCCCCAGGTAAGTTGAGTTTGAGACCCCTGGTTTAGACCATAATAAATGTCTACGACTTTAAGGTTTCACAATGCCTGTGGGGGTGGTGAGGGAGTTGTCCAACTACTTCTATGGAAAATATATCTCATACTTTGCAGTCGAGAAGCTCCTGTTAGGGCAGGGGCTTGTGTAACGCAATGAAGCTAAGAGCTATGCCATGCAGAGGCACCCAAGACAGACAGGTCATAGCAGAGAGCTCTGATAAAAGGTGATTCAAGGAAATGGCAACGCACTCCAGTATCCCTGCCATGAAAAGCCCATAGATAGTTGTTGTTAGTCGCAAAGTCGTGTCCAACCCATCGCGACCCCATGCACAACATTCCTCCAGGCCTTCCTGTCCTCCACCATCCCCCTGAATTTGTGACTCAGGAATCCCTCAGAAGAAATGGAGTAGCTTTCATAGTCAACAAAAGAGTAGGAAAAGCAGTACTGGGATGCAACCTCCAAAATGACAGAATGATCTCAGTTCGAATCCAAGGCAAACCATTCAACATCACAGTAGTCCAAGTCTATGCCCCAACCACTGGTGCTGAAGAGGCTCAAGTTGACCGGTTCTATGAAGGCCTACAGCACCTTCTAGAATTAACACCAAAAAACGATGTCCTTATCATCATGGGGGATTGGAATGCTAAAGTAGGAAGCCAAAAGATAACCGGAATAACAGGCAAGTTTGGCCTTGGAGTACAAAATGAAGCAAGGCAAAGGCTGGCAGAATTTTGTCAAGAGAACACGCTGGTCATAGCAAACACTCTTTTCCAACAACCCAAGAGACTATTGTACACATGGACATCACCAGATGGTCAACACAGAAATCAGATTGACTATGTGCTCTGCAGCCAAAGATGGAGAAGTTCTATACGGTCAGTAAAAACTAGACCAGGAGCTGACTGTGGCTCAGATCATGAGCTTCTTGTTGCAAAATTTAGGCTTAAACTGAAGAAAGTAGGGAAAAGCACTAGGCCACTCAGGTATGACCTAAATCTTATCCCTGTTGAATACACAGTAGAGGTGACAAATAGATTGAAGGAATTAGATCTGATCGACAGAATGCCTGAAGAACTATGGATGGAGGTTTGCAACATTGTACAAGAGGTAGCAACAAAAGCCATCCCAAAGAAGAAGAAATGCAAGAAAGCAAAATGGCTGTCTGAGGAAGCTTTACAAATAGCTGAGGAAAGAAGGGAAGCGAAAGGCAAGGGAGAAAAGGAAAGATACACCCAATTGAATGCAGAATTCCAGAGAATAACTAGAAGAGAGAACAATGGCTTCTTAAATGAAAAGTGTAAAGAAATAGAAGAAAACAACAGAATAGGGAAGACTAGAGATCTCTTCAAGAAAATTTGAGATATGAAGGGAATGTTTCATGATAAAGAACCAAAATGGCAGGGAACTAACAGGCAGAAGAGGTTAAGAAGAGGTGGCAAGATTACACAGAAGAACTATACAAGAATGAGCTTAATGTCCCTAATAATCATGATGGGGTGGCCGTTGACCTCGAGCCAGACATCCTGGAATGTGAAGTCAAATGGGCCTTAGGAAGTCTGAGCAACACCAAAGCTAGTGGAGGAGACAGTATTTCAGCTGAGCTATTCAAAATCCTAAAAGACGATGCAGTAGAAGTGCTACACTCAATATGCCAGCAAACTTGGAAAACTCAACAGTGGCCACAGGATTGGAAAAGGTCAGTTTACATTCCAATTCCAAAGAAGGGGAACGCCAACTACTGTACCATTGTGCTCATTTCACATGCTAGCAGAGTTATGCTCAAAATCCTACAAGCTAGTAGTACAAGCTATCCTACAATCCAGCCGTATGTTGACCGAGAACTACCAGAAGTACAGGCAGGATTTCGAAGAGGCAGAGGAACTAGAGATCAAATTGCCAACATACGCTGGATCATGGAGAAAGCTAGGGAGTTCCAGAAAAACATCTGCTTCATTGACTATGCTAAAGCCTTTGATTGTGTGGATCACAACAAATTGTGGTAAGTTCTTAAATAGATGGGAGTATCAGACCATCTTATTTGTCTCTTGAGAAACCTGTATGTGGGTCAAGAAGCAACAGTGAGAACTGGACATGGAACTCATGAGTGGTTCAAACTTGGGAAAGGAGTACACAAGGCTGTATATTGTGTCCCTGCCTGTTTAACTTATATGCAGAGCACATCATGAGAAAGGCAGGGCTAGATGAATCACCAGCTGGAATTAAGATTGCTGGGAGAAATAACAACCTCAGATATGCAGATACCACCACTCTAATGGCAGAAAGTGAAGAGGAACTAAAGAGCCTCTTGATGCGGGTGAAGGAGGAGAGCACAAAAGCTGGCTTGAAACTCAGCATTAAGGAAACTAAGACCATGGCGTCTGGTCCTCTCACTTCCTGGCAAAGAGATGGGGAAGAAATGGAGGTAGTGACAGATTTTATTTTCTTGGGCTCCAAGATCACCACAGATGGGGACTGCAGCTAAGAAATTAAAAGACGCTTGCTCCTTGGGAGGAAAGCTATGGCAAGTCTAGACAGCATCCTAAAAAGTAGAGACATAATCCTACCGACAAGACAAAAGTGCATATAGTCAAAGCTATGGTTTTCCCAGTTGCAATGTATGGCTGTGAAAGTTGGACCATAAGGAAGGCTGAGCGCTGAAGAATTGAGGTCTTCGAACTGTGGTGCTAGAGAAGACTCCTGAGAGTCCTTTGGACTGCAAAGAGATCAAACCAGTCAGTCCTAGAAGAGATCAACCCTGACTGTTCCTTAGAAGGCCAAATACTGAAAATGAAACTCAAATACTTTGGCCACCTAATGAGAAGGAAGGACTCCCTGGAGAAGAGCCTGATGCTGGGAACAATAGATGGCAAAAGGAGAAGGGGATGGCAGAGGATGAGGTGGCTGGATGGAGTCACTGAAGCAGTTGGTGTGAGCTTGGGTGAACTCCAGGGGATGATGGAGTACAGGAAGGCCTGGAGGAATGTTGTGCATGGGGTCCGGTGATGGTTTGGGCATGTCTTTGCAAATAACAACATGCGAATGCATGGACAATCCAATTACCAAGTGCCAAGTGCCATTAGGCGTATTACTTCCCCAGGAACAAAGAGCTTTATAAAAACAGTAACAACCTCAAGAAACAAAGCAGGTTTTGTTTTTAGAAATGGACTCATGGTCCGTGCCAGTGAGCACCCACAGAGTTCCTTTCCTGCTGTTGGGAAACAGGTTTTCAAATAAAGACTCTGTAGTGCCATCTGTTGGTCAGAGCTTCGGCAATGCACAAGCTGAAACACTGCTACAGCAACATCCCTGACAGTTGGGATCCGCTATGAGGCAACACAGGATCCTATTGATCCAATGTACATCACCTTGTGCTTTATAACAACATGGGAATGTTAGCTATTTCCTTCTATATTCCCAGGCTTGGACAGAAGTTTTGGAGATCTTTCCAGACTACTCTGTGAATAATTTGATGTCCCCTTTAAAGCCCAGGTTATTTATCAATACTTTCCATAGCACCAGTCTCTGGACTGATCGTTAGACATCTTAATACCAGTCTCTGCACCCTTAATAGCAATTCTTTTTTCTCACCCACTGTTTACTGTTTCTAAGCTTCCAATTTAGTCCCTTTTTATACTATGATCTTTCTTCAGTGCTGTTCACAGTTTTCTCATCTGATGGGAATGTGGCATATTCACTTTTGATGTATTCAGATATTTTTAAAACAGGATTCTGGAAGAATTTCAATAAAGGAGGAGCACCATGTTCCCACCCAAGTTACTTGTTGTCAGTTTCTGTAACAGCTGAAGTGGGATCTCGGGGTCTTAATTGTCCCAATATTAATTGTAAAAGCACAAATGTGGGTTTTCTTACATCTGGGTCAGGGTCTTCTGAAGTTTGGAGGGGGGGGTGTTAGAGGATCTTATAGTGACATATAGGTATGTGATGTGGTGTCACATGGTAGAAGGTCATGATCTGTTCTCCCCTGCAGTGGAGGAAAGGATGTGGTCCAATGGGGCAAAACTCAAGGAACCAGGTTTCAGGTCGGAGGTCAGGAAGTACTTCCTGATGGTTAGGACCCTTAGTCTATAGAATGAACTTCCATGGGAGGCGCTGAGGGGCCCTATCAGTGAGGTCATTCATGGAAAGGTTGGGCAAGTGCATGTTGCATGTTGCATGAGTAGAGCCTGCTGAAATTGGGGGTCAGACCTGGGAGGACCCTTCTGACACACTATGTTTTATGCTATGCCAAATGTGAAGACTGTGGAGCCATATTGACCACCGACATGGCGTGGAAATGGAGGACAGGCACCTTTGCTCAGCATTTCGATGCCTTCTGATGCATGGATAAAAATGTAAGCTCCTTGCTTCTTCTCTTAAGACAAAGGTCTTTTAGTTCTAGAATAAAAAATAGGATCCAAGTGATGCAGAACATACAGCAAAACAGGTGGAATTTATACTGCCATTCTGGTATAAAGTACTATATATAAAGAACGTACAGTACTTTATACCAGAGGGGAAGCATTCTGGTATAAGCATCACTGCTGAACATTGAAGGCTGCCTCAGACCAGGTCCGATTCTTTGTCTGCTGAGAGCAGTGGTGTCTTGCACTTTCTTCAGTCTGAGGGCCAACCGCCACTCTGCACAAGGGCTCAGAAACTGCGTTCCTTCTGTGTGTGGTGTGAAAGGCAGCATGGGCAGGGCCAAAGGCAATTCTCACAATTTCAGATCTACTCAGAAGTAAGAAGGCATAACTCTGCACTTTGACATAGCAACATTCTGTATATCTATTTGGAAGTAAGCAGAGGCAGAATTTCTACTCACAGCTAAACAGGACAAGCTTAAGAAGTAAGCAAGACGGAATCACTCGGCAGCTTCCTCCTCAGGTCCTGCACCTTCTTCCAACAGGAAGGAACCTGATCAGAGATAAGAGCTTTTCCCTCCTTATCACTGTGGAAGTCTAGCAGGGTAACTCTCTTCTCTCCAAGAAGATATTACCTTTTTCTGTTAGAAGGGAGGCTAGGAAATAAGTTGTGGGGCCTGATGGGGAATCCATGTGTGGGCATATCCCACTTAAAGGCTGCAGGTTCTGTCTGACTGCTCTATTGTGACTGGAAGTCACTCTGTGGAGGCGCAGAGGGAATGCCACTCATATAAGCCACTTAGTCCTTTCAACCGGGCAAGGCTACAGAGTGGATTTGAGACCTCTCATGCGCACTAACATGGTGGAAGTATAACAGAAAGCAGTTGTTTATCTAGAGCAGAGTGAATGGAAATCGCTTTGATTGAAATCAGTCTACCTTGATCCAGAGTTCCCCATTGTGTGGACTTGCTGTTGCTTCACTCACATGAATTTCTAGCCCAGGTGATGCCTCCTTTGGGAAGGTCCTTCCTGACACCAGTACTTCTACACCCCCAGTCCCCTGAGGCAGCATTACTGAAGAATCCAAGGAAGCCGGATCATCAGCAAAGCCAGCTCCATGGTTTGAGGGCCTGCTGGAAAGGGACTCTCCTTGGCTCCTTCCCTCCATGAATCCACCTTCTCACCACGGTGGTCCCCAGCTGCTCTTACCTCTCTTCTTCTTTCCCATCATGATTGTCACTTGCTAGACAGGCAGAGAACAAGTGGGCAGAAGCACAAGTTCCTTCTTCTCACCACCACCACCGTCTGAGCCAGCTCATGAAGCAGGTGAACAAGCAGGTGGCGTGAAGAGGAGAAACGAACCTAGGTGGCTCCTGTCAGCAGGCTCTGCTAGCGTGTGGGCCCAAGCCAGCCTGCCATAGAGAAGGATCATGCATGCCACCTTGTGCTCACTGGAGGAAAGGTGGGAAATAAATGTAAAAAATAACAAATCACTGTAGTGCTGATTCTGGTCCTCATTTCAGGTGGACTCAATCTACAGGCCTTCTGGAAACTGATCTGGATGGACGTTCACCCCTTGCATGGTTGCAGCCCATTCGCAGTCTTCATTCCACCATCATTGTTGGCTTGGCTACTTTCTGTGTCAGGTTACTTCTCTCTATCTGCAGCTAGCAGATAATCTTGAGAGCCTGTTTTGATAGCTCCGTCCAAATCCTATAAAGCCAGCTCAAGTGCTGCTCTATGATTTTGTCATAAGCATGTGCTATGAGGCTCAGGGCAGGGTTATGAACAAGCAGCTGAGAGGATCAAAGTGGATAATTCTGAGACTTGGCAATTAGAGATCTTATTGGACTGAAAAGGGAGTGCATTTTTTAAAAGAGTATTGAATTGTAAGAAGCTGTGTCATCAAAGGCACTTACGGTTTTGCTTGGAGAAGTTGCCATTAAATCAAAGGGCTCTGTTCTGAAAACTAGTGAAATGTGGCGGGCAAATGTAGAGTAACCTTTTAGTGGCAAGAAACGGGGAACATCACTGCCTTGCTATTTTTGACGAAGTTCCATCAGATCCAAGCATTACACATCTCCATGTCAGGCGCCGAAATCCTTTTTTCCTAGACATGCCATCATTGTTGGAGGAATTGTCAAGCACCGTCAAATCCCACCCTCCTCAGGCAGCATGGGCAAAGCTATAGCACTACACACATGAAGGGCCCCAGCTTGGAGAAGAGTGTGGTAACCCAAAGGCAGCATCTCACAGCGTGTTGGAACACACACTTGCGATTCACCAAAAGAGGAAATGCAGGGCCAGAAAACAAGGACTGAGGAAGTCAGTTTACATATACTAATTTCTTTGTAGAAACTATTATTATAACTTTAATAGAAATACAATCCATCTCACCAAAGTGGGATGTGACCAATATGGCTGCTCAGTCAGTGGACCAACTCAGTGCTTCTCTTGCATGGTTCTTCAGCTCTACACAGATTGGAGAGTCCCTCAAACAGAGAATGCAATCAAAGACAGAACGGTCCTCTGCAAAGCGGACCGTATGGCCACCCTAATTGACCTCACAAAGCATCTACCGACTTTCAGTCGCATGAACTTACTTTCTAAATGACTTCCACACTAGTTCCCATTAGCACTGCATCGCTTTTCCATCATCAGCTGGAAATGAGCATTACAATAGTGGCTTCTTGTGGCACTTGATAATAGTGTTCTTTTCCTGGGAAATGCCCATCCTTATGGTTAAATTCCATCTACAACGTTTGCTTAGATGAGTTCTGTTCAGAGAAAGGTTCCTTGCAACTTTAATTAGAAGCTTCCTCCTTGAGGCTCCTCCTCTGCACGCTTTCTTTCCTCCCACAGTGGAATAATTCATGCATCGTCTAGTTTCCATTCCCCCATGGGGGTTGCTGCAGCCTTTATCCCACACTGTGGGGAAAGAAGCATCCCCCAGCTCACAACCTGTACTGCAATTTACACATAACTAGTCCTGCTGACCTGTCCTTCTTTGACTTTGCCACAAAGCAACACCCCCAGATTTCAGCCTCCTGCCTTTTATTTTTTTCTCCCTATAAACCAAAACATTCCTAGGGTAGATAAGTATCTCAGAATCTCCATAAGAAAAGTTGTATGGGGTACTTTTATACCCCAAACAATAGTTCCTAAACAAAGGAACAAAGGAAGTTTCAATACTGGCAATGTTGATCTGTTTTTAAAACCGTGACTGTTGTAACACCGAGCAAACACAAGTAAAATGCATGGAGGGAAACTTGAAAAGCCATTCTTAGGCTGCCTAAAACCTCCTGGGATAAACATTTGTCCTGAACACTATGGATCCTCTACAGCTTCCTTGTCTGAGGCATTTTCAACTGGGGTTGACAAAGACCCCAAATACAACTGATAGTTTCCTGTTGAGGTGAGAAGAGGTGAGCAACTTTCTGTTTGATGGGGGTGAACTACGCCTGTACTGCCTCCGCTGTGAGAGTGGCTTTTGTGTCAAAAATGTTCTACAAATGGCTCAGCCACATGAAGGCCTGGCCTCTACTTTTGCCTTAAACTGGACTTGGACAGACAGGCCTTCAAACAGAGGATGGTTTCAAACAGAGGGCTGTCCCCTGACAGTCCTTCAAGTGCAGACATCACTTCTGCAAAATAGTACGCGTGGCCAGCCTGGGCAGCACGGTGCCTCGCTAGGTGACCTAAACCCAGTATTTAAAAGGTCTGTGGGAAACCCCAAATTATTCAAGTGACGGTGCATGAAACATGCTGAAATGTAGCCAGCGGTGTCCATGCAGAATCAGCCACCCAGCTATTAAAACCTTGTGAATGCTCCAAGGCGGTGATCAAGCTAATGGGTTTTTATTGAGTTCTCTATTGTATTTACACTGAAGGCAGGGGCGTGTGTGGAGAAAATTACGCAGGGCGGGGGCAAAGAGTCAGCCTGCTTTGGACACCTAGCATGGCATTACCAGGGTGCTCTTGTTTTCCCAGAACTGTTGTGGTTTGGAAGAGTGACTCAGCCGATGCTGATTCAATATCATCAGTGCATGGCGAGCTGGTGTCTCCAGGGAGGCATCTCTGAAGCTCCCAGCTCCCGAGGAGTATCTGGTGCCTCTGGGTTCGCCATCTTTGGCTTCCTGGAACTCATTAGGAGAATCCCAGAGGCCTGCTCTGCTTGCCAGTAGACATTCACTCCCTTCTCTACTCCATGCCACCCGCAGTTTGCTCTCTCTTTGTGCACCCCATTAGCCGATGCATTAAAATTTTAACAATTCTTTTTCTGCATGTCTCATGTAACAGTGCGGCCTGCAGCCTAGGCCTGTCCCGGAAATTACATAGAACATGTTCAGGTCTTCTGAGTGTGGAAAGCCACATGCCAGCACTGGGAACGGGTGGGTGAGCAGCATCTTTGCATCACACACCCTCAGCATTCTCTTACTGCCCATCCTACAAAACCCTCGGAAAATCCAACTCTTTTGTATTTAGTGTGGCCTTGTGTCCTACTTCACAGAGGAGAGTCCTGTTCTTGAAGGTGTCCTTTGTGTGAAGCACAAGTCCAGCTAAAACTAAAACACTCCAAGAAGGGAGAACCCAGGAGCCTCGGGGATGCTACTTGGCAGCAGAAAAATAAGCAGGCCTACAGGTCACCTTCTTCCCACTATCACATATTCCTACCCAAAGTACAGTAATTATTTCTAAATGTCCATCTATACATATGAGTGAGCATTATAGTTGGTACTCAACTCTGTCTTACAAGGCAAAGCATGGTCTTTTTTTTTTTTTTTTTTTTTTTGCAGGGTGTAACTGGCAGGTCCAAGGGTGTAGTGGAGGGGCCCCAAGGTGGGTCAGAGCACCCCCACTTATTTTGGAAGGGACCCTCAGGGGAGTTGCTAGGTCACTGTCCCTCTCCCACAGCCTCTCAGGAGACTTAATTCTGCTGGTTCATGGCTGGCTGCTGCCACGGTGTTGGATCCCTGAACTTCACAGGCTAGGAACAGGGGGATTTTTCAACAGTTCCTGGGAACTCCCTATCTGAAAAGGCCTGCACATGTGTCTTCTGGGGCACTTTTGAAGGACTCAAGGGGTCCACACCTAGCAGGCTTCACCCACTTAAGCATGACAAGCGTGAGAGCACTGGCAGATTTCTCAGTCTCTGGTTGTGTGCAATACTCCAATTTACATTGACAATGCCGGGGACGTGACCAGCCAGCCCAGGCTTCATGCTGGCCAGCCAGGTATGTCCTGCACTCTCTCTCAGGGTCAGCCTCTGTATGTCAGCCATATTCAAGCTTTCATTTTCGTCCCAGAGGGGAGATGAGATAGTTGGAGAGATGCAGGAACTGGTGATTTGCTTGTGCTCTCCCGATTTCCAAGGGTTATTCAGGTAAAATTCTGCAGCAGGGGCAGAACTCATCACAATGAATGGTGCCAGTGTCTAGTGAGGACTTTTGCATATCTCCTCCCACCATACATTCAGCCAGGGAATCAGTGTGAGACACTTTCACAACTTCCCCCAGCCCTCATCAGTCGGCCACTCTGACTCATGAACTTAGAGCCAATAGCCTCCTGTTTCCCTCAGTCTCAGGATCCCGCTCAGCAAATTGGTGAATAGCATCCTTTTATCTTTCCCAAAACTCAGACAGCGAGCCATTTGCCTTTTGAACCGCTTGACACAGTTTGGCCATGTTCTTCTGCCTTGGGCCCCCACATCTGATCGCCGCTATTAGCAGTTCGGGATATTGGACCAGGTTCTGGTAATCAGTCCCAGTCAGGCGATCTAGCGGTGAGGAAGGCGTGGCTGCTGGCCCAGCTCCCTCTGGCTCTCTCCAGCCGATCTGAGACCTTTTTGCTTCATGAGGCTCCTCTCCTCAGAAGTGAGAAAAGCATGCACCTATTTTGGCAATCAGCCCTTGTGAGATCCTGGGCCAGGCGCGGAGAGCGTCTGACTTCTGCTAGCCCGCGCGAGTCTTCCCTCCACGTGGGAAAGCGATGTTCCCGATCACACAAACCAGAGAGGAGAATGGGGCATGCATTCAGTGGGTGCACCGTGCCCATCCAGGACCTCCGAGGGGCACCAGGATCACTCCCTGCAGCCCTTCCAACCCAAGGACTGCATCCTCAGTGCTGCTCCAATTGGGTGCAAAGCCTTCAGGTGAAATGGCGTGGAAATGGGCAGACCGCATACCTGGCGCTTCAGTGTGTGGGATTAATCACCGAGAGAGCAGGGGCGCTCACCTCCCCAGACAAAGTTGCCAACGGGGAGGCAAGCAGCGCACGGCTGGGGGGGTTGAGGTAAGGCGGGAGGGGGCTGTGCACATGCGGCCCATCATCCTCATCTTGGGAAGGTGGTAAAGGGGGCTCTTCATTCTTCACCATCCTCACTCTCCTCATCCACATCCTCATTCACACAACCCAGTCTCTCACACCCGGCCAAAAACAAGGAGACATATTCATTTTCTAACTATTTTTCTTCTCCACCACCAATGATTTAAGTGACAAAATTAGTTCCTGGTCACAGCTCCCATCTAGGGCTATGACTTCCCCTATTTCCAACTTAGAATATGGCCAACAAAACCGGCAGAAGAAAATCAACTTCCTTTTGCTGAGATAGCCACTGCCTCCTCCCTGTGCCTAAATTCCTGGTACAGGTGAGCCTGAGGCGTCCCTCTTTTCGGCTGACTGAGACTCTGACTCGTCCCAGCGAGCCGCTTAGCTTTTTGCCAGGCCCAGCCTTGTGGGGAGTCCTTCCCGGGTCCCCTGGCCGCAGACCTCTCTGGCTGCACCACACCGTTCTGAGAGCAGCTCTCCTACCTGCCTTCCACGCAGACTGAGAAGTCTCCTGTTTTCCCAGGCACTCTGCAGGCGGAGTGCACACTTCCTCGCCGGCCAGTTGCTGAGTGGCTGGAACCCTTGAGCCTCTCGCGGTTCTGATCGTTCTCTCCACTCCTTCCAGGACAAATGGTTCAATGCCAGCTGAATCGATCCCATGCAGGAGGTTTTCATGCTCTTTCCCAGCTGGCAAGGTCAAGGCCCGCAACCTTAGTCCCACTTGGGTTGCCAGTTTAAGGCCTCAAGGGATCCAGACCCAATTAAGCATGACAAGAGCAAGAAGTGCAAAACTGTATTTTATTCTCAAGAAAAAGGCTCAATCGCAGCAAAATGGCAGTCGACCTGAGCGCATGGTGGAGTCCCCTGCCGACCAGGTTGCCTATTGGGTTGAAATTCCTACCGCGATGGCTGATTGGCACATTTGCAGACAGGTGGTGTGTACGGTGACTGGGGAGGCTGGCCTACCTGGAGCTTGGGCTGGGAGCTTTGCTGGGAGATTTTTCCATCTCTGGCAGCGTGCAGCACTCCCGTTTCCATCGAAAACGCTTGGGACGTGACCAGCCAGCCCAGCTTAATGCCAGCCAGCCAGGTATGTCCGACACTTTCCCTCGTGGGCAGCCTCTGTATGCCATATTTTTAGATAGTAAGCCTGTGGGCAGGAACTGCCTTATTAAATCCACCTAAGCCACTCTGGGAGCTTTTTGGCTGGAGAGTGGGGTATGACTGTAATTTAAAAAATCATTCATTCATAATAAATAAGATAATAAGAAATAACTTCTTGAAGCTGTCATTGTTTAACCTCAAAAACAGATGCCCTCATCTTGCATTTTTAACTCAGAAATTCAAGCAAAGTGACAAAATTTGTTTTTATTGTACAATCATAGAGTGCACAATCTTGGGAATAGGTCTGGCTTGGGGGTGTAGCTTTGATGGGGGCACAGCCTTGAGGTGTGGCTCCAACCATCCTGAAGGGACCCCCACACTTCTAAACTTGCCGCCACACCACTGGGTTGCTCTCTGTCTCCTCTCAGTTTGAGACTCACGCAAAGCAACCGCTGAGATGCAGCCTTAAACCGCTCCTGTTTTGGATGCCAAGGGAGCCCAGTCTGAATGCATTTGTGCAGAGACGGTTCTGTGCCGCACCACATATGATGGGAGACAACTCAGCAGTTTTGGAATCTCTCCTGCGCCGCAGGGCACTGGGCTGGGGAGCATTTGTTCCGGTCCGAGAGTCCGTTTCTTGTGCTGTACGCTCTGGAGGATTTCAATATCGGCTGAGAACACAGAGGCCTTGAAAAGGATTGTGCTAATGGGGGTGATCTTGTAGCTGGGGAGGGGCTGGGCATCTGCAAAGCAGTGGCCCAAGCAGTCGGAGGTGAGCACTGGGGCCAGAAGTGACGTGATCCTGGAGACGCAGCCTCTTTTGGCCTGGAAAGAAAATTTTAAAAATGTACATCACTTCAGATGGAATTAGTACCACCGCCTCTAGGTCGATAGAGCATGATTCATGCATTCCAAGTGCTTCATTTTCACTAGCTCCATCCTCCTGGATAACTTACATGGTCTTGTAATGCCAGATTGCTTATAGCACATGGGGAGCTTCGGCCTGAGTGGTGTTCCTGGGATGGGAAACATCTGTTTCTCTGGCTGCAGCAACTCTTCTTTGGGGAAAAGTTACAGCATCGGGGCCTGCCTGGCTTAGGGGACGAAGGAGAGACCTGCTAGAGGAGTGTAAAATTATGCGTTGCGTGGAGAAGGTAGAAATGGGGGAGCTTTCTGCCTCTCTCATAACACAGTGGGGGCTATCCCAGGAAGCTGAATGCTGCAGGCGAAAGGAAATAGCTCACCACACAGCGCAGAGTGAAACGATGGAATTCACTGCCACGAGGTGCAGTGATGGCCGCTCGTTTGGGTGGTTTTGAAAAGGGGACTGCTCCAATTCATCAGCGGCCACCAGTTCTTATAGCCAGATGGGCCCTTCAGAATCAGAGGCATTATTTATTTATTTATTAAAACATTGGACTATTTATTTATTTATTATTTAGTGCAACATTGGCTATTGCACTCCTGTCCTGCTTGTGGGTTTGTGCGAACAGAAAGTGGCCAAACGGACCCCGACTCCGATCCAGTGTGGCCCTTTGTATGTTCTTCCTGAGTTCACTCCTTGCCTTTTTATGGGACAAAAGGCTCCGAAATCTGCCGGTGACGCTGCATGCTCCCCCTCCCCCTGGGCCTCTCCCTCCCCTGCCACCCCGAAGCAGTGCCATCAGGCTTGTCCCCGTGGATTGTGCGGTGTTCTTTGCAAGCTTCCCAGCCCCATAAATTAACAAGCGAGCCATTGATTTTCTGCATTAGCAGGGGCGGGGCTGGGGTGGGGAGATGCATTTTCAAATGGAGGTGTGCTAAATAATTCAGGAAGAGGAATGACAGAGCCCACACTGGGGGCAGAGCCTCCGTCCGTGACCCACAGCACGAGGTGATGGCTGCCACCCTTGCCGCCTACCCAGAGGAACTGGTGCTCCACCAGGAGGGGTGACCGTTGTGTTGCTTCGGGCTATCGTGCTTGAGAATGCTGTGCAGTGCCAGTATTTGTGCGTTAAGTGTTCTGTGTAGGCCTTCAGGCTCACGTGCTCTTGTACAAAGATAAATATTTGCATTTGTGCGTGTGCTTGATTTGCACCTTCCACACTTTGAGGGTGATACAGGATTGGCTGCTGGCTAAGGGCTGAGAGAAAGCAACTGGAAATCAAGAATTAGATCCTTCACAACTCGTTGCAAAGGGGCAAGGGCAACTACTTCCCTTGTCCCGGATTTTTTGGAACTGCATCCTCCCCAACTCCCCAAGTTGCTTTCTGCTTCAGGGGACAAAATATACCAGCATAAGATGGGTCGCTACGTGCTGTTCAGTGACCTCCACCGTATGGCGACCCTGTTAATGCATATCCTTCCCCACTCAGTTCTTCTGCATTTCATACAATGGAGTAAATGGCAAGGAGGGGGCAGTACACATTAGAAGGTGCATCCCCCCCCCCCCGCCGCCCTCCATACACACACTCTTTAAAAACTACAGAACTGGTCCGAGTTCTTCCGCCACCTTGCCTCTTTCAACCCAGGCACAGATCAGGGGACACCAATCAGAGACTAGTTGCCAGCTTAAAATGGCTGTTCTCAAGAGGGAGCAGGAAGCAGGTGACATGTCGCTTTTGCACTGCCAAAAGAGGAGGCAATGCTTTACATAACATGTGCCTGTTTACATGGATTCAAAATACTTCAAATGAATTGAATAGAAGTCTGTAAGCAGGTGTCATTAGACCCACGCTGTCTCTTGTCCAGGGGCCAACAGTGGATGGGAAAAACCGTTCTTTGGGTGCAGTATCATTAAACTGGAATGGGAGAGGGTCATCCTGCAGATCCAGGACAGCCATTTCCATGCTGAGTATTTCCCCCATCCTTCTCTTGCTTGCTTGTTCAGCCCATCCAGACAACACACTGGGATTCTGTTGGTCACAGTCACGATTTCTTTTCCACGCTGAATTTTGCATCCCCTCGGGACGCAGCTTCCTCCGGTTAGGAAAGGCCATCAGAGGACATAACACAGTCGTTCATGCACATTCCAGGGGAGCAAGTGAAACGGAGGACGTCTGACTTGGATTACCGACCCCTGGACCTCACCATGCTAGAGCGACATACCTTCAGCCCACCCATCCCGCTCTGCGTAACTTTCAAGCCCTGCCAAATCCAAGCTATTTCTTTGACACAGAGGGTGGGTCTGCGTTTGTTTAACAGCCAATGTGTGTGGACTGGGCTCTTTGAGACCTGGGATCAAATCGCCACTCAGATGGGACCTTGATGCGACCTCACTCTAAGCCTCTTTTGCAGGAAGATATTTTCTGTTTGAGTGGTTATTCTGTCCAGTTATAGCTTTAAAAATGACGAACTATGAAGAACTGGTACCCCATCCAGAATTAGCAGGCTGACATTGCAAGCACCATCTCCCTTGGTTAAACTCTGCTACAATATAGTGACATGCACTATATTCTGATTTAAATTATTCATGTAAATAAATTAAATATTAATTTATTATGATGATTCCTAAATTTGCAATGATGTCTATATCCTGATGTATACGTATTTTATGCAAATGTTGACCCTCCTTTGGGGTGAGATGATTCAGAAAGGGCCAAAATACTCTGCTCATCCTTTCTCAGTCTAACCTACAAGAGAGACTGTAAGGATAAAATGAGATGACCCACGCATGGTGGCCCAAGCTTGTTGAAGGACGAATGAGATTGAAAGATGTTGTGTTAAAAAAGCCTCTTTTCATTACTTGAACCTGACCAACCATCTTTGCACCTTTCATTTCCAAGTTGGGCTGAATTCTCATGGCTCTTGAGAATGAGGTTAGTTAGAGATGCAGTTCAGTTATTCATCTGTTACTACCTTTGTATGCCACCATCTTTTTCTCTTGCAAGGAACCCAAGGTGGCTTATATGGGTCTCCTCCTCTCCATGTTCTCCTCAAAACAAACCCTGCCACGTAGGTTAGGCTGAGAGACAGTGACTGGCCCATGGGTGAGCATGGGCTATAAGCTGAATACTTCCAATCGCTTTGTCTGACCATAAACATCTCTTTACGGTACACCTGAGGAGGGCTGAAGGTATGCAGTTGAACGCATGCAGCTCCAGATGTTGGCCACCTATCAACATGCATTGGATGTCTTAATGTGACCAATATATAAGTAAAAGATAGGTAGATGGATGGATAGGTTCCACCAAAAAGTGGTTGTGGAACTCAGATTTTGTATGCAGAACATGGCTGACTCAAGAAGGCGGCATGGCTGAGCACTCGTCAGGGCCCCAAGACCTCCAAAAGGCCCACTCCCCTTGCAATAGTATTACTATTTCCACCTTCCACGAAATATCAAGGCACTGAAAGAATAGGAAAAGGCCAACATCCTATGTATTTCCACCTGCCACATTCACTGTAACCAGGTGCCACAAGTGTGAAATGAATGCACTCGGACATTTTTAGTTGTGCTATCCAGCAGCTGCATTGCCTTTGCCTCTCTGGTACTGCTGCAGGTAATCTTAAGCCATCATGACGAGTGGAGCCGGCTGGAGCCGGGGGCCAGACTAGATGGCCCGGGAGGCCCCTTCTGACTCGCTCTGTTTCTATGTTTCAGTAATCAACTTCTAAAGCCATCAATATTTGCATCCATCGCTACATCTTACGGTTGTGAATTCCATAGCTTAACTATGTGCCTGTGAAGAAGTATTTCCTTTATCAGTCCTGGATCTCTCACCAGTCTGCTTTGTTAGATAACAGGAGGTTTAGATGCAGCCAGAGAAGGTGTGCACACCCTGCCACGCCCAAGTTAACGGGTCCTATTCCTGTGGACCCTCCAAATGGTGGAGCCAGACCCAGCGGTGGTGTAGGGCCACGTTTCACAAGACGGAAGTGCCGGTTTAGGAGCTGGAGGTTGTCTCCTGGACCAGATGAATTGCACGGGGCAACCCTTCAAAGAGAGGGTGCCTTCAAACGGAGGACGGTCCTTGGCCACCTTAGCCTCGCCTACACCGCCCAGCCTCCTCCAACCAGACTCAGGAGGCAAAAAGAGAGTTAGAACTCAGAGCATGTAAATCAGCTTTTGCATTCCTAGGTTTCTGTGCCTTTCATTTTGGAAGATTATTTATTTATTTAAAACTTTTCTGTGCCGTCCCTTACGCATGGCATCTTGGGATGGCTCCCAATCAATAAAATCAAATACATTAAAAACAATCTAATAATAAATACCATATAACCAATAAAATGCGGCTGTTCCATAAATACTCATTTTTAAAATAATAGTTACATAAAACGGTTTTGACCTGGCACCAAAAGGAGTATAAACTCGGCGCCAGGCGAACCTCCCTGGGGAGCACATTCCACAATTATTAATACAACACTTGGTTCGTGTTGCGCTTGATGTTCAGGTACTCAGGGCAGACTGTGTCAGTGGGATTCTTCATCCACTGCAGTTTCTCTTTTGATTATTAGAGACATTCTTGGTGCTGAACCTATTCTGTGGTTGGAGATCAACACCATGGCTAGCTCCTACAGGGATCAAAAGAAAAGCTGCACTGGATGAGGGCCCCCTGTGATGTGGGAGTCACCAGGAGCCTCACTGTTGAAACTCCTTCCCTGCTAGGCTACATGAACTTTTGTCAGATGTCTGGTTCGCATAAACACCAAGTCTGCTCTGGCATCTCAGGACAGACTTCCTCAACCAGGAGCCCTGGGGGCAGGGTGGCCCATAGTCCCTGTCACCTGACAGCGGGATAGTGCAACCCTTTAAGTGTGATTTCAAGTTATACCAACCACAGATTTGGATGGGTGATATGACAAGGCACCTCTGGAATGCAGATTTTGTATTTAAGACATTGTTCATTATGTGGTAATCTGTCCTCTACATACCGATCCCACAGAGAGATTCCTGAAACCCTCGTTATCAAATGTATACAGGAATGGCAAAAACAATTCTTTTTTCTTTTTTTTTTTAGTGATGTTAGTAGTTATGTGACACATAAAGTTGCTTTGTTGCTTTTGCAGCAAAAACGACCAGGAAGGGAAAATTAGACAACATTGCTAAAAATGGCACTGGTGATTCAGAGTTAAGTGAAAGATGAATTTCTCTTCAAGGTATATTTCAATTTATTTATATTGTTGAAATTCTTCATTTTGTTGTTTATGCACATGCATTTGATGCATTTGAAATGGCCGCTGGCTAGCACAATAAGTATTTTGAAAAGGCACCTGAGTGTGCCAGGTTGCAGAAAGTGGCCTTTGGACTGATCCTCCTCAGGAACACAAACCTTCCTTCCGCCGCTGACTGATTAAGCAGGAGCAAAACACAGAAACTCAAGCTGGTATTGATTCGACCAACTTTAATGTATTTCAGGGGTAGCAATGAAGAACTGGAAAGACTGGCCCATTGATCCTTCGGCTGCACCGACAATCGATGCGAGTGTTGCAGCCTGAAGTCTGGGACCCGGACCAAAAGTCAAGCGAGGATCACGGCCGTCTTTGGCAACTCCCTGCCCTTTTCCGAATGGGGCCTGCTCTGTGCTTAGGACAGAGGCAGCAACGCCAGGCCTCCTGGGCCGGACTGGCAGCTCCCACCAGCTCTCCCCAGGAAAGCCAGAGCAGTGGGCGATGGAAGCTGTGGGGCTGCACATTCCTGGGGGCAGCTTTGGGGCAGAGCCTTTGGGAAACTGCAGCGGAAGAGCACATGCTCATGTTCTGTGCAACCCTAGTTCGGCACTCCGCCTCTCCGGCTAGGACGGAGATGATCAACTCCTGCCTGACACCCTGGGGGGCAGCTGCCAGTCGGAGCAGACCACGAGGGGTGGGCCTTTCAGCCAAGGGGCCAAATCTCACTCTGGGAAAGATCTAGGGCAGTGGTGGTGAACCTATGGCATGCGTGCCGCAGTGGGCACGCAGAGCCCTCTCTGTTGGCACACAAGCCAAGTCACCTGAGCATCACGCCAGCAGCCGAGCATCGGATACCAGCGCACACAGGGGCCATGCGCATGCTCGGAAAGGAGTAGAAGCACCAGGCGATGACGTCACGAGCTGTGACTCATTAGCCACGACTCGTCCGAGCTTTCGCATGGCCGGTCAGTGCACTGCCAAGGAGATATATATATATATTTGCTTGGACCGGCTGTGGGTTGTTTTTTCTAAACTAAAACCTCAGTATTCAGGTTTGATTGCAGTGTTGGCACTTTGTGATAAATAAGTGGGTTTTGGGTTGCAGTTTGGGCACTCGGTCTCTAAAAGGTTCTCCATCACTGGTCTAGGGGCTGTGTTGCTTCTGTGGGTGACTGACATTAGGCAGGAGCGGACTAGTCACGTCCCAAGTATCCCCGCACCCCCGCCCCAAACAGAACAGCAGCAGCTACAGATTGCATAATCTCCCACCGGGAGCCTTCACCCCAGCCTTAAGGTGACTCAGCCTCCCAGGCAGGTGCAGAGACTGCCCGAATTCAAATGGGCACTCAGCACCCACGATGGGCCCCTTGACCCAATGAGCAGCCATCTTCACCAGCTGGTCAACCAGAGCGGAAAAGACAGCTCTGCCATGATCTTGGGGACAGTTGCCCTTTTGCTGTGATCGAGCTTATTCTCGGGAATAAAATACCGATTTTTAAAATCCCCCGCCCTTGTCATGTTGAATTGGGCCATGGGACCCCCTTGTGGGCAGGGTTGAAGGACAAGGTGGGAGGGGCGAAATGGGGGCCAGGCAGATTTTAAGCCTGCTCAGAAATTAAGCAGGATAAACCTCTGCTTTTCTCCTCAAAATAAGCAGGACTGACTCATTTTCAAAACAGCACCCCAAACGCCAAGCTTCTGAACATTTGCAAGGAAGGACACGTGTGCAGGATGTCTACTCATGAGCAGGGCAGAGCACTCCAGTACACAGAATTTATTACTATTGATAATAAGATGAATATTTCTATACCACACAATAGCTAAAGCTCTTTTGAGCAGCTCACAACAACACACAGCAATGCACTATAAAATAGAGGTGGCAATAAAACATCGTGAAAATAACCATATGAAATTTAAAAGGTAAATTTAAAACAAATGTTAAAAAGCTTATGCAAATTAAACCATAAGACCTGTTTAAGCAGCTAACTTAAGCTCCAATATAAGAACAAACTAATTAAAAGCCCTGTGGTAGAAGGCGGACTTAACCAGGCACAAAAATGATATTAAAATTAGTGCAAAGCAGGCCTCAGGAGGGAGCTGGTGGTATAATGTGGCGGGGGGGGGGGGGACCACTGAAAAGCCCCTTCTTGTTGCCATCTGCCAGGCCCCAGATCTTGGCAATAGCATCTGGGTAGACTGCAACTGGGAGAAGCATTTCCTGCCGGAAACAAAGGACACTGAGCAAAACCCCGTGAGAACCAATTGTAATTTTGGGTAAGTTTTGGATTTGTGGAGGGCACATTCCAGTATTGGGCCAAGCTGACAGCAAAGAGGAAGGACCCCCAAAATCATCACGTTTCAGCTCACAGCTCTACATGCCAGTCACTAAACCAGATAAAAGGGTTTGGCACTTTTTAGAATGAGAAGAAACGGCAAAAGTGCGGAAACCAGCAAACGAATGAAGGTGGGCAAACAAGGCAGAAAGCGCCTGGGCTCGTCAGGGAGCGGTATGGCCCCTGGGCGACCGGAGGACCGAGCTGGAGCCCCAGGCTGGCTGGAACTGGCAGCAAGCCTATGGAAGCTAAGTCAGCTCCCTCGGAGCAGCCCCAGGAACTTAGTCAGTGGCGTTACTGCCACGCCAGGGAGAGCCTCACCTGCCTGGTTTCGGCAGGCTGCGCTGCTCTCGGAGGCACGGGCGCCAGCGCAGCTCACAACAAGCAGCAGCAGCTCAGTGTCCTGTCTGCTGTGTGGGGAGGCCGGCCTCGCCCTGGGAGAGAGCCTGTCCATCAGCCCAGCCTCGGTGGCACGGGAGCGACGGAGGCACCGCTCAGTCGCCGAGCCCTGTGGACAAACCCGGCCTGAGAGCCGGCAGTGGAAGGGTTAACCCTCCAGCCTTCCTGCGCGAATCGTGAGCTATTAATACCCACGCTGCTTGATCTGTCAGAAGGAGCCGGCTGCGCTGCCGACCAGACAAGCCCGGTGGATCCAGGTTTTGCAGGCGGGTTCAGAAGTTTGCATTCCTAGGTGAGAGGGGTTGGCGTGTGGGCTGCTCCCCAGGACTCCTCTCCACGCGGAACCGGTCTCCATCTCTGCCTCGCTCATCTCTTGGGGGCAAGTTGCCGCCGCCTCTCCGTGCTGCTGTCCACAGGTCCAGACGGCCACAGCTGGCTGCCTCCAGCTCGGTGGCTGCCTGGGAAGGCGGCAGGAAAAACTTTCTTCACGGCAGGTTGTCCTCGCTCGCCTGGACCGCTGAGGCGGGGGAACTGGGCTCGACGGCTGCTCTTCGGACCGGCCCGGTCCCCTCCCGGAGGAGATTTTCGGGTGAAGCCTGGCACCACCCCCCACAGCATTCGGTAAATCCCCCTCCCCACTGGCCCCAGGAAAATCCCCCGCCCCATGGCAAGGGCAGAGGCAGGCCCACTGTAGGGGCCAGCATCCTCACAAGGCGGCTCTGCCCGAGGACTGCTGCGCCTCCTCCGCTGGCACCGGGCTGCACAGCAAGGGACCGCCACCAGGACCGGCCTCTGAGGGTCCCTTGTGCATGCACAGGGGATTCAGGACCACCCTTTGCTCTGGAGCTGGTAGACCCCGCTTCTCCAAAGTGTGCAGGGAAGAGGAAGTCCTGGGGAGCAATGGACAGCTAAGGCCATGTGCTGTCCACATCAGAAAGGTGAGGCATCCGGAGTGCGAGAGGAGAGTCAGCCATAGTGACAAACAGCCAAGGGCCCCACAAAGGCACAAAACCAACAGCCTGGCACTTTCTCCTTGGTCGGGCCACGGACACGCTTCCGTTGCTTCAGCCCCAGAGGCTGACTGGTCCAGCTCGTGACACAGTGACTCTTTGGTACTGGAAGCCACAGACTCTGCATGCTGGAAGGACAGGCAGGCAATCGGAAAGCTGCCCAGGGTACGAGATGCTTCCCGACCACGGCTGGGTTGAGACAGCTGAGTGCGGCTGCATCCCATTCAAAAGAAGATGCTGACCCCAGTGGCCAGGAGTGGCCGAGTCAGCTTCACCCGCTTCCTTGCATCATCGGGGAGATGGATTCTTTCTGCTTCGCCTGTTTTCAGAAGGAGGAGCTGCAGCCCTTACAAGTGAACAGGTGGGTCCAAAGGTGTCCGAACACACCTGGCTGTGCATGCATCCACAAATCCCTGCAGGCACACAGAAGGGGAAGCACTGAAGGGCTGCCGGGGGTCTCATGGCCAAAGTGGTCCTGCATTCGTAAAGCGCAGTGGTTCCAGGCCTTGAGCCTGACCAGAAAACATGCCCTCTAGTCCTGAAACTTGACCCCTGGCCCAGATGCAAGGAAGGCAGCTTCAGGGACCTGGGCTGAGGGGGACGCCCTTTGCAGAAGCTCAGATGTGCTGCTAGTCCTCTTTTACAGGTCGTGGCTTTAAGCTTGGAGTTTTGCAAAACATCTGTGGGACTGAGATCCAGCTTTCCGTCAGAAGGAAGCTAGGAAGATGATCCGTCATGTTAGGGTGGAATCTTATGCATGCTTGGACAGGAAAATGCCTAAGACGTCCACCATTCTCCAGCCAGCAGGAGTTTTTCTAGCCCCATCTGGCAATCCCAGGGCTCACCCCAGCAGGACCTTCTGCCTGGAATGCAGGGAGCACCCACGACCCCTTTCTCCCCAGTAGAGGTCTTTCTCATCACGCGCTTCCTGACCCCAGAACTCAAGGGGGGCGCCCTCTTGTGGCAGGTGTGGCATTGCCACCTCAGAACCCAGACGAATTCGACAGCGGGGTGCCACCAGACAGCAAGCTCTGTGTGTGGGAGCGGCGTGCAGTGTCCAGGCCACGGAAACCCACCTGGTTTGAATAGAGGTGCTAGGGATGAAATGTGGGATATTCCCCCCTCCGTGGGCTCTGCCACTCAGCAAACACTCTCCTACCTGTGTCAAGCGAGGGCAACAGATCAAAGCAGCAGGGATTGCTGGGCACGTGGCACCTGAAATGCCCACCAGCCACGCTGCAGAGCAGGCCACGCTTGTCCGACGAGCTGCCCCCCAAGCAAAGGCCCAGTGTGCAGTCAATTCGGCAGAGCCGGCACATCTGCAGCGCCAAAGGTGAGCTGGGCCTGCAGGACCCAGGCAAGTGCAACACACAGACAGGTGCCCAGGGTCTACTCTTTGCAGGGTGGCCGGCTGCAGGGCACGCACGCACGCATGCACGCACAGGACACCACCCCCACTTGCCTGGTTCTTGGCATACTATGGCACCATTACACTTGCGACCAGCCTTCCTGAAGCTGGGACTTTTTGCAGGTCTTGTAAGTGCAAGTCCTATCATCCTCAATGAGCAAGGCCTGGCTGGGTGGGAATGATGGGGCTTAGACCCAACTACCAGTTCAGGAGGGCTTTTCTCATTGGCCGCTTCAGTTTCCAACTTGTGCAAAGGAGCAATGAATGCCCCACATAATGATGTAGATTTTCAGATCAAAGCAAGCCATTCCGGTGGGG
The DNA here is from genome assembly GCF_004798865.1 of Varanus komodoensis. Classification (NCBI taxonomy): domain Eukaryota; kingdom Metazoa; phylum Chordata; class Lepidosauria; order Squamata; family Varanidae; genus Varanus; species Varanus komodoensis. The sequence continues at coordinate 14,021,751 of NW_025335684.1, forward strand.
CCGGTTCTCAAAATCTGGCTGGGGAGGATGGAAGTTGTAGTCCAATGCTTCAAGGAGTCACTAGGTTGGGAAGAAAGCAGCTTTAAAAAGTTGGGGAAGTGCTGACATGATGAAATAGCTTGTGTGCTCTTTCACTGTAAGAGTCGGGTGGCCACTGGTTTTGTTTCTGACTGCTCTTGTGTTTTTAAACGGAATAGAGTAGGTCAAGGTTTTCCTAATATGGCGATAAATAACCATGGAGTGGGCAGGGCAGTTACAGGAAGATCTTCTTTTGTTTGGATGGAACACTCTTAAAGCGCAGGAGCAATGCTAGCAATGACAACATGGCAACCCTACATTTGCCCCGGGAAGGAGGAACGCTGTGCTGGCCCTCCCCATCTCTCTCTGTCTAAAAATAGTTGTGTGAAGCAGCCTTGAAATTCATTTCACATAGGTGTCAACTTGAAAACATCACTTGAGCAATGTGGCTGAATTTCAAGAAGCCTGAGACTGGGTGGGGGGCGGCTTACGGATCGTCTCGGCAGAGGTGGGAAGAGAGGAGGTGGATCTTGGTCCACCGCTGGCCAGCCCCGGTGATCCACGCAGCGGCGCCTCCTGGCTAGTGGGGATTTTGCAAGGCATTCTGGGGTCTGGCCTGATTTCTGGACGGGCTTGTTGTGTGCTGAAGTATGAATGCATCCTCAGGGTGTATTAACACAATGTAGTGATGCCTAAACCGTGAAGAGGTTCTGATTATACCCCCTCTTGCTATGTAAATTTGAAATAAACAGGTGCATGGGCTGTGCTTTTTTTCTGTTAAAAAAAAGAAGAGGAGACCATGCTAGACTTCCAAACAGAAGGGCTGTTTGTAAATGCTTCGAGATGCCTGCATGAGGGCTGATGCATGGTGCTGTCACTTTAAGCCATCATAAAGGTCTTTCCCAGAATTTTGCACTCTCTACTTTCCTTCCAAGGTCCTGTGGAAAGCGAATCCATCTGGTATTTTTCCAGTGTTCTGAGTCACAGAAGCAAACAAACAGAGAAGCTTCTTGTAGCAGCAGAAACCCTCACAGGAGGCAGGTTAAAACGATAGCTATCTTCACCTCCCAGGACCAACAGCAACCTGTATGTCCAACCTTGCAAGGTAGGACAGGTGGCAAGACACCTGTTGTAGTCTCTTTATCTAGAAGTCTCCATGAGTGCTGTCACCACGGGCCACTGAGTCGGCCCCAGAACACGAGAGAGAGCCAGACACTTAAGCTATAAAGACAGGGACCCTTCCAGTCGTCCGGCACGCAAGTGAGACCAACTTCAGACCACACAAAAGGACTGAAGCAGGGGCAGGGATGGGGAATGTTGGCCCATATACTGCTCTTCTGGGCTCCCAAGATGGCCAGGCTGCCTCTCCTGGCCCCACCCTTTCCCTCTGTGGCTTCTCAGCTTTTGTGCAGTCCTCCAGCAATGTTAAAAGGGCAAAATGCCCCCTCTCTGTGCCTTGGCACTGAAAGCCTTAAAATGAATAGGCTGGCCGTCTGCCTTTGCCCCCCCCCCCCCCGAGTGCATCCTGCCCCACCCATCACTGGAATGCAATGCGCCTACCCCAGAAAACCAAATTCAGTTCTGAGCCTAGAAAAGCTCCCCCACTCCTGGACTAAATCAACCCCAGTTCCTCCGGGATCTCGTGATGCAAAAAAAGAACATGGAGAGAGAAGAGACCCAGTGTGGTGCAGTGATCAGACTGCTGGAATGGGTCCCAGGAGATCTGGGATCAAGTCTCCACTTGGCCATGAAACTCACTGGGTGACTCGGGGCCAGTCACTTTCAGCCCAGTGTACCCCTCAGAGTTGTTGCAGTGGGGCTAAAAAGGAGAGGAAGAGTATTATCGAAGCCATCTTGGATTCCTTGTAAACAAATGGGCAAGAAATAAACATAACTAATAAATCAATAACAGGAAAAATACCATGGAACACACTAGCTAAGGACAGTGTTTCTCAGGAGCCGAAATGCTCACAGCATCTCACCAAAGCAGCTGGCAGGCAAAGGAAGGGGCACCCGATGCTCGTATGCAAGGGCCAAGCCTGAATTCTGACTGGCAGCATGGAGAGCAAATTGGATTTCACAGTCCTGGACATTTCCAGCTCCTGATGCCAGCCCAGAAATACCTGCCAAACTGGCCAATTGGCGACTTGTTCCTGCTTCCGGCAGGAGTTTCCAGTATGTACCTTAGAGCAGGTAGTAGAGGCAGTGCTGGGGAAGGATGCCATCTGCCCTCCCGCCAGTCATGGGTGCCTGCTGAGATAAGGCACAAGCTTCCTGGTGATCTGTTGCACCTGCTCCCTGAATTAGCTGGCGTTTGTCTCACCTGTGCTGCAGCTCCTGCTGCCTCCCAACCCAACCCAACCTAACCTTCCTGCCTGAGGCTCCCCCCCCCGCCCCGTACCCACCACATCAAATGCCTTCTTCTCCCTTGATTACAAGTTGGGTGTCCTTAGGGGACAGGGTCCTTGAGAGAGACACCCACGTCAGAGTGTACGTAAATCGGCATAGGAAAAGGCTTGCTTTGGTTTTGTTCTGTGGGCCTGAGCCTCAGATCTTTTAAGCAGCTCACATCCCCCTGACATAGAGCTGGGTGGTGACGGTGAAGGCCACCTCTGGCAGCAGCCGTGTTTGGCACCGATGGATGCTTAGCATGCCTGCCTGAAGCCCTGGAGCATCATTGATGCTGATGCCACCCCCCTGGCCTGATTCAGCATGGGACAGCTCCTCTCAGCAGCAGGCCAAGAGGGTAGAGTTCCCCACCAGTAGTGGCATGCAACTAAAGAAAGCTGCACCCACCAAAATTCTGCCCGTCACACCAAAAAGACTGAGCAGATGAAATCCGCACAGTCATACCGGGAACTTCTTGCATTCCTCTCTGCTCAGTCTGTGCTCGTTCCGTCTTGTTACAGAAATCCAAGATTCCCTTCTTTCTTTTACAGTGGTCTGCAAGTTTTAAAAGAACTGCCTGCTTCAACTACTCAAGAATTACTTTCTGTGCCAGCCTCTTGAAGTATGGCTTTTAAAAAATACTGGGGTATGGGACAGTGATCTGGCTAACATAGGAGGAGCTTATGAATTTCATTAAGGAGCTTATGAATTTCATTTTCTCACGCCACCTCACCTCATAATCCAAGGACTGTAGAAGTGGAAATGGGAAAAAGATCTGGCGGGGGGAGAAATGGCTGAAGAATGCGCCGTGCCTTTTGTTTCAGCAGCAGTTCTGCAGGTCAAAGGTACGGGACGCGGGGCACTTTGACACGGTCCCTGTGCTTGGAAAAGCAGCCTCTGAGCATCACCAGTTCATCTCCATGCCGCTGGCAGTTCCTCTAGCTGCTATGAAAGAAAGGCCTATGCCCTGGCCCTGTTAAATGCTTCTGCCACGGAAGTCCTGTTGCAGTCTAGCTATACTGGGTACCGCTCTGCAGCAAACATCTCTGTTATACATACAGACTTCTGGAGATAATGCAAGAATGACTTGCCAGTGCTCTAAGCTGAGGCAACAGGGCCTCTGTCAGACGGGCTGAGGCAGACCTCCCTGCAGGGAGAGGCTTCTGACGTGCCGTGCAGTCAGAAGAAGCGGGCAAGCTCCCCTGATCCGTTCAGCCATGAGGCTGCGTACCAGGTCCCCTCCAAGAGTCATGCTGCTATGGCAGCAGCTATGAAGGGCTTGCGGCGGGGGGGTGGGGGGAGCACACTTCAGCCAGAGCTGCTCCTGTGCTTGCCAGCCCAGCCCGGCACACACAGAACCCTGCCCTGGAGGGAAGATGTCAGAGGAAGCTTTCCCCGCTCAATTTGTTCTATGAGCGGGTGATGTTTTGAGGAAGGACAAGAAGGCCCCAACCCTTCCAGGGCACGGTTTGAAGGCTCATGTCGCAGCAAGTTCCCTGAAGCCGGGAAGCTCTGGTGCGGTCAGTACCAGAGTGGGGGACCTCCCGAGAACTTTCGGTCCCATGGTGGGAAAAATGAAGCTGGATACAAGGGTAATGAACAGGTGCAGAGCACCTGCTGTGAAGGTGAGCCAGTCCTCAGCATCTCCAGGCTGAGAGTGGGTGGTATTTGAAATGCGGACTTTTGTGCTTCCTTGGGGGCAGCAGCTCTCACAAGCCACAACTTGTGCGAACCACAAACGACCCATGAAAAGAAGCTGTGGTTTGCCGTTGGCTCCTGAACTGCGGGTCGTTCACAGGGTTTGTGAACCAGAGGCAGGTCAGGTTCAGCAAAAAGGAAGGGGGCGCCTAAACACGCGAGGCTGAGAAAAAAGAAGTGCCACGAAGATACTGGCATGTGTGGATGTACAAGCAAGCTGCCTGGGGGTCCCAGCAGGTGGCAAAGCTGCACTCCCACTCCCCTTCCCACTTCTGGCCAAGCCAGGTGGGCCCCCTGCCGCTCTGCTGTCGATGTGTTAAATGCTGGCCGTGGGGTTTCTAATTGCCTGAACAGCATTTGGCCCTAGCCTGGCCCCGGAGTGCAGGCCAGCCTCCCGACACAGCGGATTGCATTTCCAGAGAGCAGCAGCAGCCCTCTGCCCGCTTCCTCCTGCCACTGTGCCGGGCCAGCCTTGCCCAGCTGGTGCTCTCAAGGCGCTGTGGATGCCGGAAGACTGGGCATAGCAGGTCTAATCTTAGCAGCAGCGCATGGGGGGTGGCGGTGGCAGCCGCAGCTGCCTCTTTTCCTCCCTGGAGGCTCTCTGGCGCGCCGTCCCCGGTGGATCTCTGTTCTGCACAGCTAGTCTCTGAGAGCGCAGCACTTGTGCTTGTCCCATATGCCCACCCCCGGCAGCGACTGAGTCACTAGGGAGGAGGAGGAGGAGGGCATCACCCCACCTGCAGGAAAGAGGCCAATTTGCATAAAATGCACAGAGGCTAATGTGCACCTCTCAGTGCACGTTTAGAAACTGTTACTTTCTCTTAAATAGAAACACAAGCTTGGGCAGTGCCATGTGGATTGTGACGTGGTGAATTTTGCCTGCCTCCTGCTTTGCAGCTGCCAAGAGGCGACAGGGAGCAGTTTTGGTGGTTTGTTATGGTCAACTAATTGGGCCAGGGAAACAGCCCTTCGAGCTCCCACTCTTCTATAACGGGCAGGCCAGTGGCCACCCCAGGCCTGTCCGCATGCCCCTGCAGCAGTGAAGGTGCTGACTTTGCCAGCAGCCCCGATTCCTTTGCACTGCCAGCACCTTGTACATCCTTCCCTTGTGGAGTCACACAGCCCAGAAGGCGTCCCGGGGCAGGGGAAGGAATGCCCCTGCCTTTGGGATGCCGCTGCTCTGCCCTGGCCAAGCCGTTCTGCAGCCCTGAGCGCCAACGGGGCTGCCCATCTCATCGTCTGTTGCCCAGCCCAGCACGTCGGCCGGTAGTGATGGAAATGTGTGATTGCAGACATATGCTTGGGCAAGCTGCTGCGGGCCAGGCAAACTCTTCCCGAGAGGCTGGGGAGCCTGCAGTCTGCAAGTGAGGCAGGAAGCTCTTCTCCCATCTGCTTGGCAAAGGGGTGCTTCTCCCACGGCCCATTCGCCCTCCTGTGCTCACGTCCCGCTCGGGGGCTTTCTGATGGTGTCTGGTCACCCACCCGGGACTAGGGGCGGCTGGCCTTCCTTGACTTGGTGCCGTTTACCTGCGTTGGACCACAGCTGCCACCATCCCCTGCCAGTGTAGCTGTTCGTGCTGCTGGCCAGGATGATGGGAGTTTGCCAGGATGAAGAAAGCTGAGACAGATCCCTCGTCAGATGCAGCTTGGCTCATCTATTTTCTTCTGTCAGCCTTGCCTCCCTCCCCGACTGCCTTGGCTTATACCTCCCCGTTGTGGCAGCCTTGCCAACGGGATGAATAAAGGTGCCAAACCTGAATTCACCCAATTTCTCTGAATTTCATCCCGAGGCTCATTCAAAACTGAGCCTGTGCTATACCTCAGGCTTTGATTTTTCTGTTTTTGCATTAAGGCTGTTTATAGTTTGTACATATTTTCCCAGTGTAAACAGCAATCACGCAAATTTTCTGAAGTGCCCATTCAGACGGGAGAAGGAAGTTTACATGTACGAGTGCGTTTTTCACAAGTCCCCATGTTTCAAATACAAACCTACTGTCATGTGTAGTTTTATTGGTCTGCTAATCACATTGCAAACTTGGGAATGCATGGACTTTGACCACAGATTGCATCAAGGTCAGTGTCTGGTTCAGAAGCTGTGAAGAGAGTAAAATCCTGATAAAAAATGAGCTGAAATTAATTTTTCATACATCCCTGCCCAGTCACTGCTTCATTCTGAGCCCCACGTGATTCTCCGAGTTGTAAGAGGGCTGCTTAGGAATCCCTCCCTCAAAGGAAAATAATTTACATAACATTTGCACATGCTAATTTACATGCCAAGATGCAAATTTAGACAATTTTTATAATGCACTGCATTTCTATTTACAGCAGACCACAGTGCAGAGGACTGGCTAGGTTTCGCAGGTGCCTGTCTGGTCAGTTTGTTGTTGGGTCTAACTGTTGATGGGCAGCAGTTCTATGACTTATAAACAGGAATTGGATGGACCAGGACCTCAAAGAGAGGGCAGCCCTTCATATAGAGTTCTGCCCCCAGTGAAATGGCTCCTGGCCACCATTTATTTATCTACTATATATGCATCCCACCTTTTGCCTGCAAGGATCCCAAGGCAGCCAGCATAATCCCATTCTCCTTATCTCCACAATAACCCTGTGAGGTAGACTAGGCGGAGAGCAATGGCAGGCCCAAGATCACCCAGTGAGCTTCAAGGACTGTGACCTGGACCCGCGTGTCCCAGTCCAGCACCCCCAGCACTGCGCCGCACTGGCTGTCCTGAAGGGCTGAAGCCCAAGCGTCATTGTAATCCTTCCCGAGCCGCACAAGGATGCTGCCTTCGGCTTTTTCTGCATGCATAGATGGCTCTGTGGCCAAACAGTTCCCAGGGCAGTTACAGGAAGATAAAGGCGCCCCAAAAGGAAAGGCAGCATGATGGAGGGACGAATGGCAAGGACAGCGGTTTAAAGGATGGATAACGAGGGTCAGAACTGTGAGAAGCCTGGGGAAGCAAGGCCTTTGCCTGGTGTGCGCCGGGGCCAGCCAGGCCTCTCTGGGGAGAGCGTTCCGTGCACTCCAATGCACCCCACGGCTTGCTTTGCGCCATTCCCAAGCACCTGTCTGCAGAAGCAAGCGCACAAGAGGCGGCACATGAGGACCCAGGCCGCAGCCAGGCACAAGGGTACAAGCAGCCCACACAGTGTTGCTGGACACCAAGTCCCCTCTGCCTGAACCAGCACGGCCAGTGGGAGCTGTAGTCTGGAGAGCGGCACCTTCCCCATCCTTGCCTGAAGTGCCTTGTCAAGGCAGGAGGTGAAAGAGCCACGGTCTCTCCTCGCTTTCCCCCTCCGCCATCTTTTCTTCTGCGCATCAGGCTGCAATCCATGGAGCAAACAAGCACAAAGGCAGAAGCTCAGGGTCACAAGCAATGGCGGGCACTACCTTAGGCAGCATCTACGGCAGCACTGAAGCCAAACCAGGCAGTAGGACACATCAAACACATCCAAAGAACAAGACCCTACCTGAAACCCAAAGGGAGAGACCACAGAAGCAGGGACATGAAGCTCCGGAAGCAGAGGCAGCAGGAGCCTGTCTCTTGCGAGAGCTTAGAAGCCCTGATCACCCAGAGCCCCTCCCAACTCTCAGCTGCGGGTAGTTTGTTGGAGGCCTGCTGATGAGCAGAGACTTACTCACAGGGAAGCCTTTCCTCCTGCGGTGGGGGGAACAGATCTGAAGCCACCTCCTCTGGGAGTACAGGATGTCCTGAGCAGTCCGGGGGGGGGGGGGCATGAAGGTTCTAGCTTTCCCTCTGATGCAGAACCCCCCAGAGGAGACAGGGCCCCCACCGGGAAACCACATCTGCCTGATGCACACCAAGCACGGCCTCATTAAAGGTAGACTCGGAAGGAAGAGTGGCCCCTGGAGGGGTCCTGTCCAGGGTCCCCCAAACCTGGTCCCGGCTCTGTATGCTTCCCAGCCCCTCTCGCTGCACAAGGGCAGAATGCAGGACAGGGAAGCCGGCATCATTATGGCTGGAAACATTAGCTCTGCTTTGTTTTGATCAATAGCTTGTACATGCCAAGAAAGGAAGAGAATAACAATAACAATAAATAATTAATTTATATGGCTCTTTCAATTTCCAAAGTACTTTACAATCTTTATCTCATCAGTCCTTTAAATAATACAATGAGACAGGTGTCTGTTATTCCCATTTTCAAGCCCTGGAGCTGAGGGCAAATCTATTGCAGGTGGCTGCAGATGGACAAACTGCCCGAAACAACCCTGTCTTTCTACAGAGCTTCTGAAGACCTCCTTCACACCCACACAGTCAGAGGTGGGGATGGAGAAGGAATTTGTCTCAGTTCCTTTTAAACGGAAGTTCCTCTGAGTAAACAGAATTTACTCCATTTGGACATCCTGGATTTGAATGTGGACTTGAGTACAATTGACAGTCCAAGTCCAAACATTTCTAAACTTGCAATGTGTAGGCCCAAAACAGAGCATTTGAACTGGTGCATATTTGGAAAATGCACATTAAATGCGCCTTCTTTTGAGAAATGCACACATTCCTACTTTAATCAATGGGAGGAAAATGCATCCTGATTAGAAAAATCGATGTGCCATTCCTAGCATTCACATTTGTTGTGATCCAAAATATATGGAGGATACCATGTTGGAATAGGCTAGAGTTTACAGTGACTCAGTCCAGACAACATGATAACCCCAACTCAAGGGTTGACTGAGGGTTGTTGTTGTTGTTGAACCATGAGATATTTTCAAAATGTGGGCCACTGCATCATCCGAACAAGGCTGAGAAAACAAACCAGGGAGAACAACCCACAGTTCACAACCGATGACACACCATGGGTTCTTCATGGTTGACAAGCAATGATGTGTTAAATCAGCTGGGATCAGACAACGCAGTAACATACATTTCAACAACAGCCCATGGTTCAAAGAGTGCTCACACTTAACCCATTTTGTGTTGTTGTTAGTCGTGAAGTCGTGTCCGACCCATTGCGACCCCACGGACAACACTCCTTCAGGCCTTCCTGTCGTCCACCATCCCCCGGAGTCCACCCAAACTCACACCAACTGCCTCAGTGACTCCATCTAGCCACCTCATCCTCTGCTGTCCCCTTCTTCTTTTGCCATCTATTGTTCCCAGCATTAGGCTCTTCTCCAGTGAGTCCTTCCTTCTCATTAGGTGGCCAGAGTATTTGAGTTTCATCTTCAGTATCTGGCCTTCTAAAGAGCACTCAGGGTTGATCTCCTCTAGGACCGACTGGTTTGATTGCCTTGCGGTCCAAGGGACTCGCAGGAGTCTCCGCCAGCACCGCAATTCAAAGACCTCAATTCTTCGGCGCTCAGCCTTCCTTATGGTCCAACTTTCACAGCCATACATTGCAACTGGGAAAACCATAGCCTTGACTATAGGCACTTTTGTCGGCAGGGTGATGTCTCTGCTTTTTAGTATGCTGTCTAGATTTGCCATAGCTTTCCTCCCCAGGAACAAGCGTCTTTTAATTTCTTGGCTGTAGTCCCCATCTGCGGTGATCTTGGAGCCCAGGAAAATAAAAACTGTCACTACCTCCATTTCTTCCCCATCTCTTTGCCAGGAAGTGAGAGGACCAGATGCCATGATCTTAGTTTCCTTAATGCTGAGTTTCAAGCCAGCTTTTGTGCTCTCCTCCTTCACCCGCATCAAGAGGCTCTTTAGTTCCCTTTCACTTTCTGCCATGAGAGTGGCATCATCTGCATATACCCATACTTAGTCCTTAAATGTGAGTTACATTGTCCGAACCCAGACACAGATAATGGCTCTTGCAAGTTGCGGCAGAGACCTTTCCCAGCTCTGTCTGGAGATGCTGGAAAATGAGCCTAGGATTCCCAACCTGCAACACATTATTTTTTTAACCTTTATACTTGTATCTTGTCTTTTTTTCCTCCTGAAGAACTCAAAGTGGCTTACATCATTCTCCTCTTTCTCTCAAGCTTATCCTCACAACAACCACCCTGTGAGGTAGGCTGGGCTGAGAGTCTGTGACTGGGGGATCAAGGGGATCCAGTGACTGATGTGAGGGAACAGGCACAGATGCTAAATGACTATTTTGCCTCTGTGTTCTCCCCAAAGCAGGACAGGGGAGATGTGCATGGGGGATCAGATGAGGCCGGGGACTTAGGAGCACAGATTAGAGTCACCCCCCTAGAAGTCGAGGAGCTCCTCAGGGCACTGTATGTTACAAAGGTGCCTGGCCTTGACGGGTTACACCCGATAGTACTTCTAGAGTTGGCAGGGGTTCTCTCACGCCTGCTGGCCCCTTCTGACGTGCTCTGTTTCTGTTTCTGTTTCTGTGTTGGGCTGAGAGTCTGTGACTGGCCCAAAGTCACCCAGTTGGCTCCATGGCTGAGCAGGGACTCGAACCCAGGTCTCCCGAGTCCCAGTCCTGTGCTCTTCACCACTGCCTCACACTGGCTCTCTCACGTGCTCTGTCAGTGCTCCATGGCCCATTCACAACGGTTCCATCCCACAGTTTCCTCCCACAGTCGCATAGTCTAGCCTCCTCCCCTTTTCTGAGAGGGCCTGGGAGAAAGGCAAAAGGAAAAGACAGGAGGCGGAAAGGGTGAGGAAAGCTACTTCACCCTCTCTGACCAGGTTCACCACACCTGGGTGAGTCGTGGTTCTCATAGCCACAGTGGCTGGTCATGTGATCTGAACCCAGCCAGAGTGGACAACAACCCACGTTACTGGGTTCAGACAACAGGGCAAGCTACTCCAGGCTTATGAGCTGCCATGGCTTGTCATGCTGGGCCAACCCAGTCTCTCTCTCCTTCCCTCCCCCCTTGCACAATTTTAAAGCGGGGTGGTCAGATCTTTGAATGCGATTGACAGCTGGTGCTCCCACCAATTTGCAGTAGTTCAGCTAAGTTTTTTGACTCCCAAGAGCTTAGCAACAGCACCTAAAATCAAAGGCTTAAAAAAATCCTCTTCATTGGCCAGCTTTGAGATAAGAATTGCTTTGTTCTTGGCCACGGTCTTTTTTGCCTGTCAAATATGGATATTGATTGGTTGCCTCTGGCTGGATCTTTGTACTATTGATTCCGTTGGTCACATTTAGGCTGGCTCTTTACTGCTGCACTTATAGCCTCTCCCTTTTTCCTCTCACAAAGGACGTAGTCTTCCTCTCCATTTGATCTTTACAACTGTCCTGCGAGTTATACTAGACTAAGAGGCTCTGAGTGCCCCAAAGTCACCCAGGGAACTCATGGCTGAGTGGAGAACTAGAGCCCAGATAGAAACAGAAAGAGCGCGAGTCAGAAGGGGTCTCCCGGGCCATCTAGTCTAACCCCTGGCTCTAGCCGGCTGTGCTCATGACATGCCTGCCATGTGCGTGTCTGGTCCATCCTTGAACACCCTCACTGAGGGTGTCTCAACTACCTCCCATGGAGGCCTTTAAAGGATCTTTAAAGTCTGAGTTGAGCACTCTAACCACTAGGTCACACTGGCTCCAATCTACTCAGAGGTAGAATCTTAGTTGTAAATTGCATGTTATCCCAGTGTATAGTTCAAGGGGTGCAGTTGTTAATTGGCTGTGCCCCTTGAGTCATGATTTTGGGTCTAGTGTTCTCTGCCCTCACAACTCTAGTTTGTGACTGATTCCAGTAGGTAGCCTTCGGGGATTCCATATGCCTGAAATCTGGTCCCACTGGCTTGAAAGGCATCCGCAGTACCTTGAGCTAACCACCTGGTCAGTTAGGACTCTTTAGTAGCCTCCTGTGAGCACACATAGCTTTTAAAAAATGTCCAGATTTTAACCTTCCCCCTTCCTGCTTCTGTCTGCCCGTCACACCCAAGGGCATCATGCAGCCTTGTATTTTAAAGGCAACCGATGGCAGTGATTGTCAGGTGAGACTATGGCTTTACTGCAAGTCAGCCCTGTAGAAAAATGAGGAAATCAGAGTTTTTACATCTCCGGGCTGGATACCCAGCTTTTCCTTTTTTTAAAATTTAAAGTGCAATCCATTTCATGTTTAGACAGAACTGAGCTTAACTCCCAGCATTCCCCAGCCAACTTTTCCCTGTCTGCACAGGAGAGGCTGCTGGCTTGTCAGTCGGTGGCACTCCTTAGCCGTTGCCACTTTTATTCCGAGTTTTGGGGGAGCTTGTCCACGGTGATGGACTTACTTTGGGGACGGACGTCAGCACCACGGACAGCTCCCCCAAAGCTCAGAATGACCAAGGGCCTCCCCTGACACAGGCATCGCCGCCCCACCTGTGTCTAACCATGCCGTGAGTTGCCCCCTTAGTCTGTGCAGGTGGTTGGCTAGTCCAACCTTCCCCAACCTGGTGAGCCCACGAAACGCTGTTCTTTCAAATCCGTGGAGACAAGAGGAGAAATAACCTATGGAGGAGAGATAAAGGAACACAGAAACATAAAAACAGAGTGAGTCAGAAGGGGTCTCCTGGGCCATCTGGTCTGATCCCCGGCTCCACTCGCGACATGTCCACTGGAGCACCTGTCAGGGCATAGCTGTAGCCATCGGGCCAGTGCATGTCTCACACTTTTTTCAAGAACACATTAATGCATCGGGGCAACTAGTCTACTTCCACCTTCTTCGCCCTGGGAACAAACATTGGAGCTGTTTCTGTCCCCATCACTGGTATTTCCAAGGGTGCAGTTTTGCATCCTTTGTCCCTTCCACTCCGAAGCCAAGTACCAGAGGAGCTGATCTGTGCTCCCTCCTCTCCTCCTTCCCTGCGGGCAGGAGTCCAGCCTGCAGCAAGCGACTGGGCCAACCTCCGCTTGTGTTATTTATGGCCTGCCTCTGTTCTTGTGGCACTATTAATGGAGCTGGAAATGCATATCAGCCATCGATGGGCGCGGCGGAGCTTCCTGCTGCTGCGGTCGCCATTCTCTCTCGGTCCCATCATCACACGTCTCTTGCCCATCCGTTCTTGGCCTGGCTCTCGCTGCAGAGGGGGAGTGGGCAGTGCTCAGGAGCCAGGAGCTGACCTTTGAGTCAAGCCAGGCGATGGGCACCCGCAGTGCTGGCATTGGGGGGGGGGGGGCTCATCAGGTCCCAGCCAAGGGCCCGCAGCACAGCAGGGACCCTCTGGTAAGACTCCCCTCCCGGGCTTGCTCCTCCTTCTAGCAATGGCAAATGGCTTCAGCTCTGGCCCGGATTCGTGGTGGAGAGGCGGCACAGGAGATGCCGTGTCCCCCTTCCTCCCGAGTGCTCTTCCTGCCAAGGGTGCAAGTGATGAGGAGGAAGAGGAGGAGCAGGAGCTGGGGTGACTGGTCCTGAGAAGGTCGGATCATGGAGGCAGGGCCCCTGTGGATCTCGCCCAACAGCCCTCCAACACCTGGCACTGGGTGGGAGCCAGGTCTCCGCTGAACAGGTGGAAGAGGGGCAGGTGCAACTTAGAGGGGAGCAGCAGTAGTGGGGGACGGTGCTAACCCCTCTTGCTCCCTGCAGCCTCATGGGTGCTGTGGTCTCCCACCTCCTTTCCCCAGCCCAGGGTCCCAGGTGGGTTTGCTGTGGCTGGGAGGCGAGTGGCAGAGGAGACGCAGCTGTGCTGGAGGGTGATGCACCGCCCCCAGTCCCCACCTCTCCTCGCCAGCTTCCTTTTACCCAGGTGGGGGCTGGGAGCAGAGGTGCCCTCTAGTCAGGCCTTTGGGGCAGAGGTGCAGGGACTTCTGCTTTGAAAAGGTTTGTTTCTCTTAACCCTTGAAAGATGGCCCTGTTTATGGCCCTGTCACCCTACCACAGGCATGGGCTAGTTCTGGCCTTCCAGGTGCTTTGGCCTGCAACTCCATTCGCCCTACTTTGCTTCCAGTTTGGGTAGCCCCAGCCTCACGAGATGATTTCAGGGCATCCTCTGCATCACGGGGTGCTTTTGTTTAGGGTTCCAGCCAGTCATTTCCTGTACGATTCCCTGCTCCAATTTTCTGTGCTTCATTTTCAGCAGACACCCATCATTCTGTGCTTACTGAGAAAGCTCAGTCATCATTGGGCTGCTTGATGGTTTTGGGGGAAGGGTTGCCTTCTTAGGATTTTTTAGGATAAAGGGGCTCTTTGTTTCCCCGCTTGCCTCAGGTCCCCATTCAACCATGCCTCCCAGTCGCCCTGTTTGTCTCCATTTTTGTTGTGGCTTGAGTTCTTTCTGAGAATGGTCTTAGAAAGGGTGCATTTTACATGCATAACAAGACAAATGCAGGGAGAAAAATCCAGACTCTGGCCAAGTGGCATTCTGGACTTCCAGTGTGGCAAGCTATCAGGCTTCTTTCTGAGAACAAATAGCATCCATTAAGAATCCTAAATGTACACTTGAGGGGGGGCATTTATGATGCAACTGTTTCCTGCCCAGCTCTGCTTACTTCTCAGTTTTCCTGCTTCCTTTCTGCCCCTGTTAGCAACTCCTAGTTTAATGAAGTGCTCCTGTGCCCTCTGTGAGGAGACTGTAAGGTCCAGGGTGTAGACAGCAGGGAGTTAAACGGAGGCACCAGGACCCAGATAATGCAGTCAATAAATTATATGGCCACAGTCCAGTCACCAGTCACATCCAAGTCATTACCCAGAGCAAGCCAAGGTCAAAACGGGAGCCAACGGGGAAGCAAACAAAGCACAGTCAAGATAGCAAAGCGTAATCAGAATAACCCAGCAGTCAGGATCCAGACACCACAGAGAGCTTCAGCACACAGGAGACCTGTGTTGCTGAGGCAGCTTCTGGAGGGGAGAGCCGCTTTTTAAATCGCTCTTCCACCAGGGCTCCCAGGGGGTGCTCATGAGGGCCCTGGCAGCTGCAGCGGAGCCCCAGGCCAATACTGCAACTACCAGAGCTGTTATTCAGCAGCGGCTTCCTCAGCTCCTGCTTTACCTTCTTAGTTCTAAAATGCACGAGAAAGCAGAGTGCCGGAGGGAACCAGGATGACAAGTCTCACTCCAGCATCCTGAAATAGATGCAGGGTGCCAAAACCTCCCATCCCGCCAAACTCACAAAAGATGCTTGGCCCATGTGGCAGTTGCCTGGTGGGCAGGACCAAAGGCCCACTTAGCTGGATGGACTTCAGGCTTGTAGGATCTCTTATCTATTTTGTTTGCTTGCCCGCCTCCCCCCCCTTCCCCCCATCCAGGGATTTATCTACCAGGCTTGGCAGGCAGACTTGTGCTAGGAATTAAGGAGCAGGGTTGCCTTTGAGCACATGGTGAACCCAGGAATTTGTGCTGCATACTAGAACTGTGCATATAAGAAGTTCTTTTACACAAAAACCCTTTCCTGTTTTTTCCACAAACATTCTTTCTTGAGCAACCTAAGCGAAAGGAAGCAAGTTTATGGCCTGGTTTGCTCATCAGGACAACCTATGGTTCATATCACCTGTGGTTTGTTGCTGCGCTCAGGATTTCCTACCACTCCCCCACAATCCCAAAGGGCCCCGTCCAGGTCACTCTCCTCACTGGGGGAGCAGAATCCTCCTTACCTACGCTTAGAGAAGGTGCTCCAATAGGAGTGAGGAGGAGCAGTGCCAGGCATGGGAGCGCTGGCCTGGTCCTGGGCCCAGCAGTTGCTCCGCCCATGGAAAGGATGGTGCCAGTGATGGCCTGGAGAGAGTAAGTGATGGATGGAAAAGGGCCGCTGCAACCACTTCTCCATCTCCCTGATCATGGAGGTCATCGTCATAGCATTCCCTACCCCAGCAGCCAACAGATTCCTCAAGGACCACTCCTATCATCCCCAGCCAGCACAGCATGATGGGGATTGCCATCCGCCACATTCACGGGCTGCAAGGCTGGGGAAGACCATAGTAGAGGCGGAGCGTAGGCCAGAGCAGGCGTTGGGCATGAGGGCATTCAGGAACCTGCCTTGTGCTAATAGTTGCCCATCTACTTTCCTCTTGTCTGTCCTGAGGACGGGCAGCTCCTGGGGTCTCTGGAGCTTCCACGCCACCTGCAAGTCTGACCCTTCCAACCGGAGATGCTGCCGGTGCCGCCCAGTGCCGGCCCCAGTCGTGAAGGCCTTTGGGCAAATGAGTGAGTCTGCTTTCTCACTGCCCTTATCGCCCACTGCATGGGCCCTTCATCCTCTTCTCAGTAGAGGCATTACTCGCTCGCTTGATAGGCAGCGGCGTGTTCTGCTCCTCTTTCTCACCATATTTTGCTGGGCTGGAGGACGAGTCCAGGGAACAAGCATGATGCCAAGCGGAAGAGGAGCAGTAACTCCAGGGGTTCTCGCCAGTAGCTCCTGCATGCCAACTTTGGACGCCGGCTTGCGAATGCATATGGTCTGCCACTGAGACAGAGTTCCTGCCTTTACATTTAAGCTCAGTTCAGATTCATTATCTACTTACCATCTCTTCTAAGATTCCTCTCTCCAACTCCCATCATCCCTGACCTTTGACCGAGCTTGGTGGGCTTATGGAAGTTGTAATACCAAATATCTGGAGGATACTATGCAGGGAAAGGATGACTTACTGCACCATATGAATAAAGTCTCTTTGCAACAAGTCCAGCTCACGTCAACAATTTGTACACATAATGTGAGGAGGGGCAGGGGTGGGAGAGATCTGATCAAATACAGGACGATGGATACAAAATCACAAAACACGTGTTTGCTTGATGAACCAAGTCTCTTCTGTCCCCCACATCTGGTCATGGTGTTTTCTGTAACGAGGCAGAATAGTCACTAGAGGGCACTTCAACCCCAAATTCTGCAAGAGGGACGGTTCTTTCTAACCTCTCTGGGTGATCAGTGTGGTCTGCCGTGGGTGGCCACTTCCATTCCCTCTTGAGGGTGGGCGACTGAGACTGTTCCCTCTGTGGATGTGGAACAGTGGCAAAGGTGGGGAGATGCCACCTCGAGGTTGGGCTGTTTGTTTCCTTGTAACTGAAAGCTGCACAGGAGCAAAGATCTAAAGACAAGGTTCCCCTGTGCACAACCACGAGCATCATTGTGTTGTAAAAATGTCTGAGACTTTGCATAGTGGATGGAGCTGTCCATCTCCCACTCTGTCACCTTAAAAATAGCACCCCAAATCTGCTGTCCAAGGAACACGATCATTGTCACGCTGGTGCGATTGTGAGCAGATTTCAGGCTTGCTGGCCCTGCCTTGGCTTCAGAAGGCCTGCGGTCTAGCAGCTGGGCTGCAGAACCCCAGGCTCACGGGTCATTCCCGGCTTTGGAAAAACTTGTATTGAACTTGTGCGTATTCCTTCCCTGGGGCCCAGTTCTTGCACATCTTAGAGGAAAGCCTGACAGCATCTAGGAGGAAACTATGACCCAGGTTTTCATTCAGAGGGAAAATATGTGTGTGTTTCCCATCAGAAATCGAGGGAAAGCCAAGATGTATTGTGCAGAAGTCAAAAAGTGTATATGCTACAGATATAGGGAAATTTGGTTTTGGTCCACAAATCATGCAAGCGCATTCTGTTCTGAGTCCCGAATGCAAGCAGGGGTATTTCTTTTTAAATGGTAGCAAATAAGCAAATATATGATTGCATTCAAAAATGTGTATCTTCCTAAAAATATGTATTTTCATACTTCAGTCAGTTGGGGGAAAGTGCACACAATTGAAAAATATGCAAAGAAATGCTCATTTTCCCCATTAGAAATATATATATATATTCCTGTTCAAAAGAGCTAAAAAAACAGGTTGAAAATGGGAGCAAGCTGAAAGAAGCTTTGAAGTGATTTTCAAAGAATTCAGACAAGCTTGAAAACAGCCAGTTCTTCCATCCCTCATGTATTTTAAGAGATGTCCAATGTGAGCCCATTATTATTTCATTACCAGGTAATGAAATACTCACCTGGACTGAGCCATGCATTCATCTCTGTAGGATCCCCATGCCCTATGGAGACATCTTGTACTTCTTGGAGTGCTTTTTCATACTTCCGTGTTTCCTGGCTGTGATGCTAGGACCCCACTCTACAGAATGAGCACGGAGCCATCAAAGCAGACCCTTCTCTTCCCATAAGATGATTAAGGCCAGAATCTAAAATTATCTGATTTTACCATGATTCAGCAATGCAGGTGACATAGAATGGCCGCAGAAGGAAGCAAGAGAGCTGCACAAAAAAGGTGGTTTTGGTTTGGTACTGTGGACAGCTCCCCACAGAAGAAGAGGTGCTACCACTGTTTCCTTTCTTGGATCTTCGAGCATCCTGCCCCCCCCCCCCCCAGCTACCTAATTTCAGACAGGAGCGACTCTTGCCCAGTTCGCTGAGACTTCCTTCCCGGTTGGCCCAGTCACAAGCTGTCCTGCACTGACCGAGGTTGATACAGGGCTACTTTCTAGGTTGGCCTCTTCACCAGCCATGCTGTGGGCTGCTGAGAATGCTCGCTTGCGAAACGCAATGTGGAAATGTGCTGCTTGGGATAATCCAATCCCATTATTGTAATGACCCAAGAGGAACAAGGGAAGCTGCTGTATACCAAGTCAGTCCATTCAGCAGAGTACTGAGCGTAACAACATAAGCTGTGATGAACCAGGTCAAGGATCCATCTCGTCCGGCATTCCATCCCCACAGCGGCCAACCTGATGCCCAAGGGAAGGAACTGAACACAACATCAGCAACTGGCATATGCAGTAGACGGCCTCCGGTACCAGAGGCAGCCTGCACAGTAGCTGCCTGGCTGAGCAGCCATTGATCGTCTCCTCCTCCATAAATTGGTCGAAAGCCTTCCTGAATCTGGGATGTTCTGCATGGAAAGCTTGCTCCTGCCACCCAGCTATGGGTCCATCACCTTCTCCACGTGACTTTCTCTTCAGGGAGGGCGAGGGAGAGAGGACACGGGGCCGCGCACGCTGTCATGCGCACTGATGGGCAGCGCATTCCACAGCGGTCCAGCGGATGCCTTTCCTGACACCTGCTGCTCTGGAAGCTTCCTGCCGGAGGTCCCCAGGGCTGAACGGAGGGCTTCTGCATGGGCTGCTGTGCTCATAGCAAACTGATTCTCCGAGACTCAATCCTTAGGCAGCCCAAGTGGTAACACCTACAGACGAGAGGGGAAGGCGGGGTTGCCATGGTGCCCATTCCAGAGACACGCCACTGGCCCTCTGGATCACCCCTGAGCAGAGTCTCGAGGCAACCCGAGGGCAGGGAGAGTCCCGCTGGTTGCCTTCCTCTTGCAGAGCAGCCTCTCCCGTTGTGCAGCTAGGCTGGGTGGCAGCCCCAGAAAGTCTGGGGCCCCACTCTCCCTCTGCAGGTGAGAGGCCGGCACCTGCCCACCTGTTCAGCAGCAGTGCCATGGAGGTGGCGGCTCCTCCTCCTCCACCCCCAGGTTCACCCCAGGCTGGCGTGACGCTGCAGAAGCCTGCCTAGAACCCCTCCAGTCTTCTATTGTGCGCCCCACTTTCTAAATTGCAAAAGTTCTCAATGCAGCAAGAAAAAAGCCCCTTCCTGCATTAACTCCTCCTTTGGATTTTAGCCCCCTCCCCCTGAGATTCACGCCTGCTATGCAGACACAAAGAAGGGGACTAAAACCCTCCGCCTCTGGCCAGCATTAGCGGTGGTTGTTCTCCGCCTGAAATGGTAGGATTTCCTTTCTCTTAGTTTTGCTTCCAGTTTTTGGGTGGTCCCCCCTCCCGCCCCCCAGCCCTTGGAACACATCATGGCATCGTTAGATATGCTCTTTGTACGAAGTCGGTAGTTTCCAGAATTTCCTTCTGTTTCTTTCTATTAGAAAAAAAGAACTCCGAAAGCACACCTCCACATACACAAATCATGCACTAGAAATATTATTCATCTTACAAAGCTGCTAGATCCTTTAGCAGCTCTGAGTAACAGAAATTTCTGAATGTGGCTATTTAATCCTAAAAATAATCCAGCGTCAGAAACCGAGTGGTGAGAAATGTGCCTGCACATGGAAGGCACACTGTCATGTGTATTATTATTAGCATGATTTAGAGAGGAACTCCCCCCCACAAAAAAACCCCTGCTCATAAACACATAGAAATGTAATCTTCCTTGTCAAGAGATGGTTGAGGAGATTATTTTAGGCTGCTTTGTAATGCTCATCTTTTCATATTCTGAACCAAGTACAAACTACACATGATGAGGAAAAGCCAGATCAGGTCTCCCTGGGGATTTTTTTTTAAAGGAAAAGAAAACATTCAAACACATTTATTTATTTATTTATTTATTTATTTATTTATTTATTTTTCATTTCATTTCCACACCACCCAATAGCCAAAAGGCTTTCTGGGCGGTTCACAAAGTTAGAAAGAAACATAGACACAGAGCGAGTCAGAAGAGACCTCTTGGGCCATCTAGTCTGACCCTCAGCTCCAGCCGGCTAAACACTACCTAATAATTGAACAAGAGAACAATAACCCCAAATAAAATGATGACAATAGGCCCACAGCAACCACAGTTAAATCAGTCCAGAGGTACATCAACAATACAGTATAAATCTTGACTATTAAAATAAAATACAGTATAAAAGTTAAATATTAAAGTACTGGGCAAATAAAAAAGTTACCCAGCTCCAGAAAGAACAAAGAGTAGGCACCAGGAGCAGTTCTTTGGGGAGCTGGTTCCACAGTTGGGGTGCCACCACGGAAAAGGCTCTTCTCCCAGTAGCCAAACTCTTTTCTTTGTTTGGAAGGGGGCTCCCTAAGCTTTGGAAGGGGGCTCCATATGTACCTACCCAGACCTTAGGGCCTGGATAGGTACATATGGGATGAGGAGTTCCTTCAGATAACCTGGCCACAAACCATTTTCAAAGGCAGCCCCTTGTAGCAGGTGCTACAATAGTCCAGGTGAGAGGTTACCAGCGCATGGATCACTGTCGCTAGGCTCTGTCTGTCCAGATAGGTGCTCCATGCCACTCAAGTGATGGTCCTGATGCAGGAGCACCCCCAAACTACAACCCTTGTCCTTTAGAGGTAGTTGAACCCCCTCCAGAACAGGTTGAGTAACACCCAGCTGGACGGACAACCCAGCCACCAACATCTTATCCAGTCCATTACCATGGATCAACTCTCTCTACTGGAATGAATCAGAGCATAGCATCTTTTGAAGACTTGTACACATGTCTTTGAATCAAGATGATCCCAAGTTGTTTTGTTTACTAATAAAATAACATCCAAAGTGGAGAGTAAAGTACTTTCTCCATGGCAAGATGTGCAGGTAACAAACCATAGAGTGAGCTGGAAAAGTGAGTACTTCCGTTCCCATGGAATTTTTTATTACATCATATAAACCTTACTAAGGAGAAATCTGATGTAACACCAAGGTGCACCGGAGGGAAGGACGGGAAAGGAGACTCAAACAAAGCTCTCACAGAGCAGCCATCTTGTAGCCCACACATTTTTTTAATTGTTTGGCCATAAGCCACAACAAAACGAAATATTCCGGGCTGAGCAACAAATTTAGCTTCCTGTGTGCAAATAAGGAAAATGACTACATCCATTAGGTATAGCAGTATTCTTCCTGAGCCTAAAACTGGGCAGATTTTTTTTCACGTGGATCCTTTTAATGAGGACACTGGATAACTTAATGGCCAATTATCTCCACAACAATAATGCTAATTTTCATGATAATCTCTCACAAGAACAAAATGGGAATATCAAAACATTACACAGAGGCGTGTCTTGGGTTGCCCCCTAACACAAAACCCCCTGTTGAATTGATCCCGTGTTTTTGTTGCACCTTCAGGGCTTGAGGGAAGTTTTGCTGCAGGGCTGAGTAGACGGGGCCACGCAGGAAAAGCAGGCGGGGAGCTGGGAACCGAGTAAACTGACTTGGGAGTTGCCACTGGGAAGTTCCCAAATGCCCTACCTGAGCTCACCTCGGTGCTGTTCCCACCAACGGTCGCTCACTTAATGACTGGAGGTCTTCCAGAGACTGCTCTGCGCCCTGTTCCAGCCGCAAAGGAGCCACCAGCGCTGAAGCAGTGCTTGCATCGCTGATGCTCGGCTTGCGCTCACTTGGTGCTGTCCAAGGTCCTGCGAGGACCTGGATGTGTACGTGGATCCTTGCTTGGCCTTGAAGCACTGTTTGACCATGATCATAGTCCAGAGTAAATATGCTCTCAAGGTGGCAGCAGAAAGTGCAGATTGGGGAGGGGGGAGCAGGAGGTGAAGGCATCAATCCTGGGGTCTTGGATGCCCCAGAGAGAACTGGGGCTCTTGTGCCTTTATTTCAGCAAGTGTCCATGGACTGCAGGGTGGTGAAGCCTTTTCAATCCTTCGGGTGGGCTTGTAAAAGAACATGAACTGCCATTCTGGGGAGCTTCTGCCAGTCAGTGCAGAGAATGCTAAGCTGAGGTGGACGAGTTGTATCACTCTGTGCACAGAGAGCTTCCTGTGTTCCCATGGAAGGCTTTTCCGAGCTCAAGACTGTTGCATGGACTCTGGTTGAAAGCAGCTCCTCCTCTCAGCTGGCTGCAAGCAGGAGCACATGCTCAAACCATGAAGCTCCCTTTACCTTTCTGCAAAACATCCCTTAAGGTGCTCATCATCCCTGACCTAAAAAGAGAGGAAAGATGTGGAGCTTTAAATAGAGAAGGTGAGGGAAAGAGTCGCGCGGGCTTGAATCACAGAGTGTTCACTGAAGGCTGGGAGACAGGAAGCGGATGAGTGTATAATAATAGCACTTATCATGGCTGTGGTGCTTTGAAATGCTCCAGGAAGGGCTGCATTGGTTCAGCGGTGGTTGAGCACCTGCTTTGGGTGCAGAAGCTTCAGATTCAACCCCTGTCCTCTTCAGAGAAAACAGGAGCACAGCCCTGGAAACTCAATAGAAGTTGCTTGATGACAAGTCCCATCAATCCTGACCATTTGACAAGCTGGCTGTAGCTGATGGAGTCCAATAGCCTCTGAATGGCCACAGGTTTTCCTGCCCCTGACTTAAAAAGACCAGGTGGCAGATAAAGCCGAAAGGTTATCAAGGCTGCTGCCAGAGTAGAAGATGCAGAGAATGGAGGCACAGCTCATCTTGCCTGGTATAAGGAAGCTCTGTTTCTGAGCTGGAGCTCCTACCCAAAAGTTCCCCTCTCCCCCAGCTGTCCCCCTCCTAGGCAATTTGGGTTGGGATCACTGGAAGATGAGTTTCTGAACAGGTAAATGTGAGAAGGGGGAGAGGTTCTCTCCAGATCCCTTTCCGCTGTTCCACTGTGCCCTTCCCCAATGTGTTGCCCCTCTAGATGCACTGGACTCCAACTCCCATCATTTCCTTTCAGTTGGAGAAAAAAAACTGTTGAGAATCAAGTTGGGAAAGGGCATTTTGGAGTATTACATCCCTTTAGATCAGGTGCCCTCCAGATGTTTTGGACTACACTTTCCATCAGCCCTAGTCAACACAGCCAATAGTGCGGGTCCAGGGGAGATGTAGACCAAAGCATCTGAGCAACCTCGCATGGTCCAGAAGCGCACTTGTGTGGCCAGATGACATGCAGGGAGAAGAGAAGTGTCAGTTACACACTTCACAACTGAAAGACTCAACATGGCTGTCCAGGCTCTGTGC
This sequence comes from Varanus komodoensis, assembly GCF_004798865.1. Taxonomy (NCBI): domain Eukaryota; kingdom Metazoa; phylum Chordata; class Lepidosauria; order Squamata; family Varanidae; genus Varanus; species Varanus komodoensis. The sequence goes on from NW_025335684.1 coordinate 14,045,270, forward strand.
ACCCTACCAGGCCACCCTCTGAAATTACCTAGATGCACCACTGGAATTTGCTGCCATTCTGCATAGACCAGGTTTCCCGAGCTAAAGCACTGCAGACGACCTGGACAGCAACTCCCAGAATCCCCCAGCCAGCTGGAGAATTCTGGGAGTTGCCATCCCATACACCTAGAGGGCACCAGGTTGGAGAAAGCTAGAGCAGACCCTCCTGAGCTAGATGGACAAATAGCCTGACCCAGTGCAAGGGCAGCTGCCTGTGCCTTTCCCCGCTTCCAGTGTGGGCGCTCTGATCTGAATCCTCTCTGCGCTTTCTGCATCTCGTATTTCCCCCACATGCGCTGACCGCATGGCCAGCCCCCTACAGCCTCCACAGATCACAAACAGCTGCTAACTCACTCCTCACTCCTCTCACCCACGCCTCACGCGTGAGACCGGCAGTTTTGAACTGTGCAGAGACTGAGTATGTGAGAACTCAACGGAATATTCTGAAATACCTGAAATTTGCCAGATGGTTTTTCCAATGAAATTCTGGGCAGGATCTTTTCCCTTCTGAAGGCTGTATCTTGTGAGAAAAGGGTCCAGTTGCTTCACTCCCCCAGCCCCCAGCCTTGCTGTTTCTCGCCCTTCCACCACCTCTCTCATTATCTCCTCCTCCTCCTCCTCCTCGCCCAAGACTCGCTCTCCCCAATTCCCAGCTCCTTCCTTGTTCTTCACACACACAGGATGCCTTTCCAGGTGGGGCTCCCATGGCAGACAGGAGCCCTAGATGTACCTAGGGATGAGGTAGGGAAAATGTTTCTTTTTCTTTTGGTGCTGGAGGATTTTGCTTTCCTTTGGAGTTGGGGAAAAAGTATTTATTTGTGTTTATAGGCTGAGCAGAACAATCCAAAATTCCCACTGAGTTTCATGCAAGCATGTATAGGGTTGCAACACTGGTTGGGGGAGTTCAACAGATGTGTGAGATAAATGAGTGTGTGTGTGTGTGTGTGTGTGTGTGTGTGTGTGTGTGTGAAATAGAAAGGGGCAAAGAGAATAAATGGTGGAGGAGGAGGAAACTCGTCTGTGAGGTGACTTGTCTCTCAGCTTCACTCTTTTTTGTGCTTGGAGTTCAGACACTTCCTTTTCTTGTACTCAGGTTGTGGGTTGCATTCCCTGTCCTCTGACTAAGGTAGACCAAATCAGCTACCACATGACTGCCTGTGTCTGTGGGAAGCCGTCCTGTGGTGGTGCCCACCGTGGTTTCTCAGTTCGTAAATGTGCCCATGACTGCACTGGGAGCCCCACATTAAGCCCAGGGGCCTATGAGCATAACATAGATGAGACTGAAGCTCAGAAGGCTCTGGGTCATCACTGGCCATCCATGCATGAGATGGAGTAGAACAGACGATGGAATCTGCTCCCCAGAGAGGTTCGCCTGGCGCTGACATTATATTCTTTCTGGCACCAGGTAAAGACCTTTTTATTTGATCGTTATTTTAACAATTAATGTTTTTAGATGTTTTAGGATTTTATTTTATTTTATTTTCCCCCCTTTTCACAGCCACATTTTATATTGATGTGTTTTATATTGTTTTCACAATTAATGTTTTTATAGTAGTTTTATATTTATTGTATTTTTATATATCTTGTAAGCTGTCCTGAGTGCTTGAAGCGATAGGACGGGGTATAAATTGAAGTAATAAATAAATAAATAGCACAGCACAATGGCCATGTGAGAGGAAACTGTGGGGGGGGGGGGGGAGGAGTCCCCTCCTCAAGTCAAAAGGCAGAATACCCAAGGCTGTCCAAATTACAGGCACCATTAGCCATCTTTGGCAAGAGAAATACAAGAATAACGCTTCACAGAACCCAACTTTTCCTGCTCTTTCATTCCACTGAGGCAGTTTTCTCTCCCTGTTTAATGGAAGGGCTGGCCCTGCCTGATACTAGGTACTTTCTAAGAACTTAAAGGTGAGAGCAGAGATGTGCCATAACTCAGTGGCGCAGTGCATGGTTTGCATTCAGAAGGTCCTCGATTCAGTCTTCGGGATATTCAAAGGATAAGGTAGCAGGTGAAAGGAAAAACAGTTTTCTGCCTGAGATGCTGGAGAAGAGCTGCCCGTCAGAGCAAACCATCCTGGGCATGATGGACACTCACTCCAACCTGCCATATGATAGTTCCCTATGTTGCCCTCAGCTTGAGAAACCAGAATTAACAGCCCAAGCAGGACTCTTTCCCTGCCATGCTCTGTCTGTTTACTTTGCATAGACTTCAGAAGCAGGTGGTGTTAGCAAAACAGTTAAAGGAGTTTTCCATTTTAAAAACAGACTTGGCAACAATAGATAGTAGCACTGAGATCTCCCAGTGGACCTTGTTTTACTGGCAGAATAATTGCAGCTCAAAACACATCATGGGGAGGTGGGGCTATTTTAGGAAGAGGGTGGGAAGGGAAGCAACGCAGTGTCCTGGAGCTCATGTGCCTGTCCTCTTTGTCCCTCCAGAGATGGGACTAGACCATGCAGGAAAAGCCTTCAGGTCAGTGGCAGAGCATCAGGCCCCAGATTCAATTCCTGACATTTCCAAGTAGGGCTGAGAAAGACCCCTGGAGAGTTGCAATAACTCGTGCAGGCCAGGGCCTAGAACCTGTGCCCTGAAGATGACACCAGCTCCCATCAGCCCCAGCGTGCCTGCCCAATAATGAGAGATGATGGGAATTATAGGCCAACAACATCTGACAGATTGCATGTGCCCCACTCTTTCCTTTCAGTGTCAGGAGAAAACCTTTTTATTCTCCCGGTATTTCGATTGTTAACCTGATTTATTTCGTGGTTTTATTTTAATATCGGATGTTGTGCAACCGTTATTTTTAATCTTATTTTATTGTATTGTTGTTAGTTGCGAAGTCATTTATTGCATTAATTAGTTGTAAACTGTCCCGAGCTTTCTGTGAGGGGACGGTATAGAAAAGTTTTAAATAAAATAAATGAATGAATAAATAAAAAAATAAAAAAATAAGAGTTCTGAACTAGATGGACCAATGACTTGGTCTACCTGTTCCTAAGCCGCGGAACCATTGACAGCCAGTTCAGAACCAGACTGGCGAAAAGGATGCATGAAGGGGTTGCCCTGACAGCTCTCTCTGCTTCTGCTTTGCACTCCTGAAGCCCTGCTCAGCGAAGGCGCCTGTCTCTTTAAGTACCTTTTGGCAGCCTTCCAGCAGCTTGAAAGGGAGCTAAAGAAACCCACAAAAGAGCTGGGGGTGGAGAATTGCGTGTGTTGGGGGGGGGGGGGCGATGGATAGCCCGGGGTCCATGAGCCTTTGTCAAGCCATGCAAGATCTTTCTATTCAGGCAAGCACGGAGAGCTGGTGATGATGAGCGGAACGTTTTCTTAAAGGCACTTTTAATCATTTTCAAGTCTGTCTCTAAGCGCTAAGCCACCTTTACATGAATTTAGTGGCAATGCTAGGATTAATTTTAATAGCTTCGGGTTGCCTTCCATATTTATCAAATAGCTATCTTGCTGCCATTATTTGGAAGTTGTCTGGGGATGTTTTGATGGAAATGGTGCTAGGAAATGTGTCTTAGTGCCTACTCATTTTTTAAAATTATTTTTATCATTGAGAAATCTTTATATTCAGAGTCAATAAACCTCTGATCCTCAAATTTAGAATGTAATAATCTACCCTCTTCCCTGTTTCATAGACAATGGAACATTGAAAGCTAAAGAAAAAAGCAGATTATAAGTGCTGGATGTAAACTCTGGAATACACACACACAAACACAGGCAGACTTACGAGTAAATATAGTACTTCACATGAAAATTCATATTTCCCTATTTTCTTCACAGAATATATTTCTTGAATGTTGTTTTCCAAACTATATCATATTCTTGCGTGGGCTTTTCTCTAATATATACATTTCGAATGCCATTTTTAAATAGACTTCACTGCAAAGTCATAGAAATGTACATTTTAGAGGATAATTGAATTTTGTGCAAAATCCATTAATGAAATGAATTCCTTCCCTGTCCCAAAATCTAACAAAGAATCTTAGTGAAATTTATGGAAATTAAGGTATAACACACATTGCTAAGCTTATCTTGGGAGGCTTGCTTTCCACTCCCCACTGTGGCACATCTGGTGGTTACCAGGAGCAGTGCCTTCTCTGCAGTGGCCTCCCCATCTGTGAAACACCCATCCCAGTTCGATCCTTTTATATCCATTCTAATCTTCCACTTCCAACAGGTGGAATCCTATGTGAATTGAGACCAGAAAAAGTCCTACAGCTCCCAGCATTTCCCAGTCAGTGATTATAGGATTTTTCTCTCTTTCTGACTTTAATATTTAATATGTTGCTCTGGTGATTAACCATCCAAGAATCTGTAGTTGGGGGAAAGGGGTGTGGCCGTTTGGGAAAGTGGGGGGTGATTGGGAAGCACCAAGGGACAGTTTGACCACTGAGCCTACATCTCTTCCTCCACTTTTGAGATAGACCCTGAACTTGACGGTTTCTCGGGGGCCCCTTTTCATGGTCTTGTTCGGTTCCTTCTGTTGTGAAGCATCCAACTAACATTTCTCTCCTCCTCCGCCACACCGCCATTCTATGCTTCGACATTTCTGATGTGTTAGAATGTTTCCCAGCTATGGGGGGGAAAAGAATGTTCTGAGCAGTTTTTGCATTTCAAACTCACTTCTGTCATAGCACCAGGAGGGCAAGAGGAATAAAATGGAGTTTGCCTCAGTTGCCCTAACTCTGCGCATCACCTGCTGCTCTTTGTGTCTTCATTTCTGGAGGTTGTGGGCCCCTGGATTTCGGCCCCCAGGTCCTAACTCCCCAATGAGTAGGACCAGCAGCTCAGGTCTCTCTCGTTTTGGTAGTAAATATGCAATTACATAAACCAATATGCCAATTCACAATGAATTAAAGCACATCATTGATAAACTGGCTCAGAGTTTACCACCCTTCCACGACCCCCGAAACAGCTTTGCTCTTCCCGGTGCTGGGACCAGCTCTGGCCAGCCCAGGGCAGGGAAGCCTGGTGACTCGCGGGCAGCGGGGCCTTCCATGCATCGCCACTGGCCCTTTGCTGTCCCGGGAGCTGTCCTTGGTGCTGAACCCCATCGCCAACTAGGACCGGCGCCCTGTTGCGCCATGGCTAGCTTCTGCAAAGCTCAAAATAATGCTGCAGTGAATAAGGAGCCCCACTGGCCCTCGAGGCGCCAATTGCCCTGCCTCACAAGCATCACTCGAGGAATCGCTGGCAGAGAAAACCGGCCTTAATCGCCTGCCCATCCAGCAGAAAGAACAATCCACCGCCACCTAGTCTCAAAAACAGCAACCAGATTAACCCCGATCCCTCATCCCAAGAGGCTCTTTCTTTGAACCGCTTGGCAGCCGCTCAAAGAAGGTGGCGGCGGTGGCGGGAGCGGCAGCCGGCCTCGGCAGCTCTGGATTGACCTAGAAAGAAATGGGTGAAAGGATCGGCCGCGAAAGCGACCCGCTTTAGGACCCGGCGAGGGAGGGCGGGCGGGCGAGCAGGCGCTTGCAAAAGCAGCCTGGGCGGCGGCGGCGCGGCGGCGGCGGCGGCAACAGTAACAAGAAGCGAGCTGCGCTGAGCGAGGGGAAAGTGGCGGAGACCGCGCTCGACCGCGGACGCGCGGGCCAGGCGGAACCAGGCGGGGCAGAGCGACGGGACCCGCTGCCGCCCGGCGGCCGGGGACGGGGCGGATCTTGCCCTGTGGCTGGCGTGCCCGCCTGCCCCTCGCGAGGTGCCTGTGCGCTCCTGCGCCTCGGCAGGATGGCTGCGCGCTCCGCGGGCTGGAGGCGAAGCCTGCGACGATGGAGCTGCTGAAGACGGGCTGCCGCCGTCGCGACTGCCGTCTCCGGCGGCTGCTGCCTTGGCTCTCCTGCTGCAGAGCCCCTGCGGCTGCGACCCAGCCCGGAGATCCGAGGGGAAGCGTCATGCGCCGGGCTGCGGTGCAGGGCAGGCGCTGAGCCGCTGGCTCGCCTGGCATCTCCTCTCCGGCAGCCCTCGCAGCCAGGGAGGGCGGCCGAGACCTGCCCGTAAAACCGGCCCGCAGCACCCGAGAGAAGGCGAACACATGAGGACAAGAGGCCCTTAAGGGCAGGTGGGTCTGCACGGGGGTCGAACGAGCGCGCGCGTGTGCATAAGCGCGCACGCACCTGGGGTCGTGGTTCAGAGCAGCGCTGGACAAGGAGCGCCGTGAGACTTCAACATTTCGGGGAGGCTAGACACGGTCGCGGGTGTGCTGGTCGCGTGCCTTTGCGCTCAGGAGAGGGACGCGGGAATGGGGGTGGGGGTTCTGCGGTGGGGGGCATGGAGGCGAGGTGCCTGGCGCAAAGAAAGGGAGACCCGGAGGAAGGGGGAAGCAGGTGAGGCTGCAGCGGAGCCAGCTGAGGGTGAGGAGACACGGCGCCCGTGCGCGCGCGCGCGCGTGAGCGCGCTTAGGCGCGCCAGAAATGGGGTGGGTCTCTATCTCTAGGTGCATCGGGCATATTCGGTGGGGCCGGGGAGCACATGCGCCGGAAAATCCTCTCCGGATTGCAAGGGGCTTTGTGCGTGCCGGAGAGACTGTGAGCGGGGTGAGCCGGTTTCCTCCCAGAGGGCCAAGCCAGGTTTTGGTTGGGCGCCTTGAGGACAAAGAACATCTAGAACAATGGGCCGCTCCCCCTTTCCTCCTCCCCTTTCCCCTCCCCCCCGCCACTTTCCACCTGCAGCAGGAAAGGCGATGCCACCGCTGCGAGCCTTGCGGAGATGGGGACACGAGGGACGGCGGTGGGGGGAGGCTAGGGGAGGCGAGGGGAGGGGGCCGCTCGCGAGGTGCGCGACAGGAGCTGCTGTCTGGCGCAAGGTCAACGCAAGCTTCGGTTCCCCGGGGTTGGGGGAGGCCAAATCTTCTGGGAACACTTGCCTCTCCGCACGCGCCTTAGCGGGAGTCCTTGTCCCTCTTTCGGGGAAGGCTCAGCCTCCAATCGGTCCTGCTCGTCCGCTCAGAAGCCCCGAGAAAGTGTTGGAGGGGATGCAGCGCAGAACCGTTTGAGGCCCCTTTCCCAGCTCCACACGCCCAGCTCCAGCCCAGGGATGTACGGCATGTCCGTGTCTCACCACAAGCCCATGTGTGCGTGCACGCGTGCGTCCACACACACACACACACACTCTCCAATGCACATGGCTTTGTCTGGCACACACCTCTTCCTCCTCGCTTGTGCGGCGTGGTGGTGTGGGGGGGGGGGGAGAGAAAGGGGGTAGGGTCAGACGGCCAGGCAATGTGCATGGTTCCTGAGGGAGGGGTCTGGCTGGGAGGGGCCAGGAAGCCTCTCTTTTTCTCAATGGGCAATTGTAGGCTCTTGAGTGGTCTCCCCATTCAAAGCCCACCTGCTCTGGGCCTGGCTGCAGAACTGTTGTGGGAGTGGGTGTGCATCTGTGCAGGCTGAGCTTGTGTGTGTGGCTTTGGTGTTGTAGTAGAAGCATCTTTTCCTGCCCAATCTGCTCTCTCTCCTGATACACAAGAGAGCCTATAAGAAGAGACATGGGCAGGAAGAGAGTTTCTTCCTTTGCCCGCCCCCCCCCCCGGCCCGGTTTGTATGGGCCAAACTGCAGGGAAGATCCAGTGTGGTGCAGTGGTTAAAGGGACTCCTTGGGACTCCGGAGACCTGGGTTCCGGTCCCTGCTCATGCACAAAGTGCAAAGGGCAACTTTGGGCCTGTCCCTGACACTCAGCCTAACTCACCTCACAGGGCTGTTGCAAAGTTAAGGCAGAGAGGAGGAGGATCCTGTCAGCTGCCCTCAGGAGGAAAACAGGGATGGGATGGAAGTCGCTGTGTTTTTGTCCACAGCCACATCGCTACCAACCTCCTGCCATGCGCAGCACGGGGGGTACCTGGGTATCCAGGCCCTGACTCTCCGTTCAAAGTGGGGCAGTGCTGACGCCTGGGGCCCTGCACAAACTGAGCATACATCCTTGACCGTGTCCGCAGAATGCCCTGCAACGCACAGCGAGTGCCTCAGCAGAGGAGTCAAAGTGAAGGTAGACCAGCTTTGGGGCCAAATCCAAATGTGGCGCTTCACTTCAGCGTTCCCCAACCTTCCCTGCCACGGGTGTGTCAGAATACAGGTCCCATTATCCACAGCTAGCCCGGCTGGTGGGGATAATGGGGCTTGTACTGCAGCACATCTGGAGAGCATTAGGTTGAGGTTGGCTTGCTTTATTGAAACACTCATTTGGCAGCCACAGGCGGGGTGGTGCTGGCTGGAACAGAGCTGCGAGCGGGGTGGGCTGCAGGGACACAGGCCCGGCCTGCAGGGGTCTTCATCTCCTTCCGGTCCCTGTCCGAAAAGGCACGCATGGCCCATTCAGGACAGGCTGTGGCTGGATCTGAAGCCGGGTAGAGACCTGAGACCCCGTGCCTGTGGCCCATCTCCCCAGCTTGCTCCTGGCAGCTTGAAACGCAGCACGTGCCCAGCGTGCGAGGCCACCTCCCCCTCAGCTCCTGAGAAAGGTTGGGAAGGAGCCCTTCACCCACCTGGCTGGTTAAAGGAGCTTCCCTGCATCTGGGATCCCACCTCTCACTGTCCCTACTGGATGAGAGGAATAAATGACAGCAGCACATTTTTGTTTCTAGCGCTGCAGGGATGCTGGATTCACACAAACACACAGAGGCATCAGTGTGCGATCCTACTGCCTGTACCCTTGGCTCACAGAAGCGTCTAACTGCCGCCACACTTCGCTCTGGGGAGGCGCTGGCCAGGGATCAGCCACTGAAGTCCCAGCAATGAGATCACCTTGCATGGATTCTGAGAATCCTATTGCCCTCCCCGCCACCCCCACTCCACAGATGATATTGGATGGCCATAGGATTGTGCCCTTATTCATTTATTGCATTATATATACCTCCCCCCACCCCCATCAACAGTGTGAGGTAGGTTAGGCTGAGCTACAGTCACTGGCTCAAAGTCATCCAGTGACATATGTCATTTGACTGTTTTCTCTAGCAATCCCCCAAACTCCAAAAAGAATGCTCAAAAAACCATAACCTGATTGCATTGTGACTTATCTCAATGGTGGTTAGGAGAACGGGTGTTTCCAAGTTCCACCCTAACTCTTGGAAACAGTCTCTTCTGCTGTATTAGCCCGCCTACCCCAACTTTCCCCAGCCTGCCACCCTCCAGAAAAGTTGGCCTGTGGCCATTTCATGTCCAGCCAGCGTGGTCTTGGCTGTTTTGCTGTTCAAATCTGAGACCCTGTAAGGTAAGCTGTGGGCAAGGCTCAGTGTTTCCAGAAACAGCTTACTCACAACTGCCCCTTTGCACAGCTGTGTGTGTAACTCTTGGCTTGAACAAAACAATTCGCATTCTGTGTCATGGTGACCCACATTCCGCACCAAGGCAAGCTGCATTCTGCAACCGGCCTGTGTTCTGCAAATGAAGCACATTTCTCTGCCCCTTATTATGTTGCAAGAGGAGGGGTGGAGAGGTGTCTGCTGTTCCCTTTTACAGCTGCAGCCTGCTTGTTCACCTGCTTCTTGGTCTGGCCCAGTCAGCTGCGATGGCAAAGACAAGGAACAAATGAGTCTGTATCTCTGCTTGCTGCTGGCAAGCTGGCTGGCTGGCTGGCTGGCTGGCTGGCAAGCAGGCAAGCAAGCAGGCAAGCAGGCAAGCAAGCAGGAGCCCTGAGAAAGAGGGTGAGGAGCAGGAGCAGTTGGAGGCAATGGCTGTGTGGCTCACGGAGGCAAGGGACCTATTGAGGCTGGCCCCCCAAACACCTGGAGCCAGCACTGAGCTCTGCTGTACTCACTGATACAGCAACCCTATCAACTATCATGTACCCAGACGCTTTCTGGCTCGGAGCACAGTTCCTGCCAAGCCACGACACTCAGATGAATCTCAAGATGCCCCAAAGACAGTTGGATAATTTATTTTATATTTTTCTGGACTAATAATATCTTCCCCCTCAGGATGGGGAGGTGTCACCCAGATATATAGCATTCTGTGCTATGCTGAACATTCAAAAGGGCTTTACAAATTGTATTTTGGTCATTCTAGAAACACCCCTGTAAGGTAGGCTAGTACTCCATGTGTGACGGAGGTAGTGCAATAAGTTTTTATCCCCCTTTCTTCCAAGAAAGAATGCCAAAGTGAGGATCTCTAGGTGGTCTCACGTCTGGGCACCGAGGAAACTTGGCTTGAGGAAAACCTGCTGCCCCGTGTGCCTTTGCAGGTCACGCCCAAGGAAAGTGCTTAGTGAGTCAATAGCCAAGCTGCAGCTTGAGCCATGGGGATTTTGAGTCTTAAATCGCATTCTTAACAGCTCTGTGATAGCAGATGCATTTTTAAAAAATTACCTTGGCCATGCTTGTCACTAATTACGAGAGCTGCAGTCCAAGAGGTCTGGAGTACACCAGGCTGGTGAGGTTCGCCACAGAGAAAGAGAGCCTCTGTACTCTCCTGCACAGGAGGTGTCCTCTCCTGCACTGAATTTACCATCTGGATCCTTTTCTAAGAGGGTGACAGTAGGAAGGCAGGGATTTGGTGGGGGTGGTGAACCTCCTGTGCAGTGGCCCACTTTGGGTTTGCAGCATGCCCTGGAAGGTTCTGCTGCTGTCCCCTGATCCCCTATTCCTTCCTAGTGGCTTCATGGCTTTTGCGGCGTTTCCCCTCATATTCTAAAAGGAGGAAACACTTCTCTCAAGGCTTAGTGATAGGTGGTAGGAGCATTAAATTTAAATCTGCTGGCATTTGGGCCTTTGCTGCACCCACCACTAGAACGTGCCCCTGTGCAGAGCTTCTCTGAAATGAAATTCACCCCTTGGACTGAAAGAGGTCTTACGCCCTTGGAATACCAGGTGATACAGCTTAATTTTGTGGTAGCACAAAGGACTGCCCCTTCCAAAATCCATTCTGGTGCCTTTTTTAAACATTTTGTTAAAATAACAATATAAATGCTTTGCAACTAACACACCAGTTGTAGAGAACGTAAAAAGAGGCCTGCTGGATCAGCACCAAGGACCATGTAGACTTAGCAACCTGTTTTCCACCTTGGCCAGCCAGAGCCTTCAATGATGCCTACCAGCTGGGTATGAAGGAAGGACCTCTGCCTCACCACCAGTCTTCAGAGATGGACTGCTCTTGACCATGGAACTTTACCTACCTGTCCTGCCTAATAACTGTGGATAAATGTCAACCCCTCAGAGGTGTTCAGTCTTGCCTTAGAACAAACGTGTTTGCTTATTACCAGACCCCCAGGGCACTGTACGCCTCAAGCCAGCAAGGGCACGATCCCATGCAATCACTCTGTGGGCTTCATGGCTGAGAGGGAACTAGACGCTGGATCTTCCAATCCCATTCCAATCCTTGGACCACTAAGTTGCACTGCTTCACAAGCATTTTTACTTTTTTGTCTGCTACCCGCCCGCCCCTAGGATTCTCTCACCTAGCCTTCCATCTTCAAGTTTCTAGAATCAGACGATATTAAATGAGCTCGAGCCATTAATACCTCTGTTGCAGGTTCCCCAGACCTCAAAATCCCCAGCACTCCAGCTGGGAATTAAGGAAGTCCAACATATCTGCAGAGTGCCAAGTTAGAGAAGTCTTAATTTATCTATCTTCAAGCACACAGATCAATATGTGATGAATTTAAAAGGCTCCAAATAAAACTTCTCTTAAGTCTTACAGTCTTAACCAACAAACAAGGATGGAGGGCTGCTTAATTCACACAGCTCTGTGTTGGTTCCTAACTCACACACTATTCAATCATGCTCTAGCATGACCAGTAAACTCAAGCTGAGTTGAGCTATGTCCGCCCGTTCCCCAGTGATTTAACTGAATTCTATGGGCACTCCTACTTTTCCCTCCATGCCCCAGGACTCCCAGAAGTAAGGGGCAGGTTCAGTTCTTCCTCCTAGCAATAACCTAAACCACTTGGGACCAGGATCCCTGAAGGAATGTCTTCCTCCCTATATGCCCTCCCACCCCTTCAGATCTGCAGCAGAGGCCCTGCTCCAGGAGCCCTCCCTGAAGGAGGTCAGGAGAGAGAACACTCGGAGAAGGGCCTCCTCTGTGGTGGCGCCCCAGCTATGGCATGCACTCCCCAGAGAGGTTCGCCTGACACTGACGTTATGTGCTTTTCAGCGCCAGGTCAAGACTTTTCTATTTACCTGATCTTTTAAAGTTTAAATATGTTAATTGTGTTTTTATCCTCAGTCGTGTGTTATTATGGTGCATTTATTAGGTGTTTTATATTATAAGCCGCCCAGAGACAAACTGTAATGGATGGGATAGAAACACCCTAATAAATAAATAGCCCTTAATGCATCTCTGTTACTTTCTTCCAGTGGCAACCACATGCACACATGCACAAAGTGCCCCCCCCCGCAAAATCCCAATATAACATCACTTGAGAGCATGTCACTAGGATAATAATAAGTAGCAAACAATTCACTCCCCCACTCCCCCAAAAAGCACTGACAGATTGAGTCAGTGCTAAAGATCAGGTACACTCAGGATTAACATGATGAAGGGCCAATCCAGCCATTTTGCTGTCTGTGACAAAGAACAGAATGTCCCTTTCCATTCTGTGTACAAAAGCCAACCGGACTGGCGTCTCTAACTCTGGTGATGTGACAGCATCCTTCCCCACAGCCGAGGGCACCAGGCTAGCTTAGGGAGTGGAGGGCATTTGGCTTTTGCCTCCGAGACCCTGCAGCCAACTCTCAGCATCTGCCGCCTGAGGAGAGCGCCCTGCCTTGTGGTGCAGCTAGTTCTGGCAGAACCCTTTCAAAGAAGGAAAGGTGAAAAGAGATGGTGAAGACTGTGGGTGTGAATAATGGAGCCTAAGAATTTTCATTTTGGGAGAGAACCTAAGCTGCCTCCTTCACCCTCGGCCAAGCGGACAGCTTAGGTTCCTCTGGAGTGTTGCCTTCTTGGGACTTGATCCCCACTCTGAGAAGACTCCAAGGAGCTTCCAGGTGAGAGTACTCATATGTGTTTCTAGAAGACTGTTTGGGCTCAGACCTCCTACCCCATCTCATGCAGTCTTTGCCATTCGCATGCTAGAGGAACAGAAATGGCTGCAGACTCAGGCAATGGTCCTTTAAGGGACAGTCCCTCAGGTCAGATGGCACTCACAGCAGACCCAGATCAGCCAGCTTTCATGCTCAGAAAACTGCGCTGGGACAACAGCTATTCCTAAGCGAGCGCCAGCCTGCACAGCACTGTCCAGGGTCCTGACAGAACCTGTCTACTCTGACCTTGCCATGCTCTATAGCCAGATGTGGTCCAGCTCAGCCCTGCCCTGCCCTGCCCTTTAGTAGGTCCAACTGCCTCTAACTGCTTCTCATGGGGGCCTGGACATAAGCTAACCAAGACAGCGCCCTCGACGCTTCCCTTTTGTGCAGCTCCTGTACAGCGGACATGAGCTTGCAGCCAGCTGTCTTGCACCAGTGACAGTGGCCATGGAATCTGGCTGCAGGGAACACACACCAGGCACTTTGCAACACGTCGCATTATTCCAAAAGTCAGCGACTGTTAAAGAACAAAGCTGTTTGTTCTGAAGTAAACTCTGAATTGTCTCTTGAACAAGGGAAATGGGTTCCATTTCCCCCACTGCCAACACTTTCTTCCTCCAGGGATATACAGAAATTACGCCGGAGCTGTGAGCAAGGGTGATTGTGCACAAGCATAAAGTACGCACTTCTCATCTTAGCTTTGCATCTCTCTATTAGATGGAGTACAATGCACAGGGTTGCAATATAGGAGATCCTAGTTTTCATGACTGCTTTTGGAATCAGTGGAATGCCATGGTTCTCTAGACTTAATACACATTCCAGACCCCTGTTATTTTGATATTTTCTGTCCTCCCTTCAGCACTGCACAATCCCGTCCTACTTTTCTCCCATAGCAATTTCGTGACTGACTTAATTGGGTCCCCCCCCCCACCCAATCCCCCAGTGTTAAACAATATACCTGCAAATGGCAAGCCCAGATGGGTCTGTGGAAACAAGCACAAGTGGGAAGGCCAAGAGGTGGGCTCTGCTTCGTTCTTCAGGAAGGGCTCCTTAATTTTACTACAGTCTTGGTGGGATTGAAGGGAAGCGTGGAATTGACTGGGCTCATTGGTCAATTGTGTTGCAGCCACATTTCCTCCCTCCAACAATCATCAGCCCCAGGCTCTCCAGCCATAAATCAGCAGATGAGTTTCTGAGCATACACAAAGCAGTTTGCTGAACCCATCCTAGCGATGACTTCCCAAAATTCTCCTGACGAGTTGTGCCCCAACCGTCTGGGAGAAGCGCTGTGGAAGAGCGCACGCCTGCACTCCACGTGCTTCTCATCCAACCGGGCTTTCGTCTCTGCTGATGCCTGGCCATGGGGACCAGCTCTGAGCGGAGGGGCGAGTCTCCATTTGAGGATTCCTCAGTCTCGGTAGCACTTCCCCGGCTGTATCTCCATACTGTTCCCAGGGTCTATCTGGACCTCCTCCGTGCCTGCTGCTGGGCCATCCACTTCCGTCTCCTCCCTTTGCCTCTCAGGACCTTGAACAACCTGAGTCCCTTCAAAAGATTCACACTTTTCTTCTGAATCTGAATCAGCAAAAGTGGCATGACCTGTTTCCTGCAGGAAGGCCTGCCTGAGCCCAGCCCCGTGCTTGCTCCCAGCAAATTGTTCCCCGGGTCTAGAGCAGCAGGTTGAGAGGGCCCTCAGCAGAGCGCAGTGTGGTGGGTTCCCAGGGTCCCCCCCAGTGTAGTCATGGTTGGGCACCTGCCAAACACCTGCGCCCCAGCGGGGGCCGACTGAGAAAAGCCCTTGGACTTGCTTCTCTCTTTCTCAACCACCACCTGCTTGTTTACCCACCTCCCACGCAGGCACAGAAAACTGTGGTGGTGAAAGCAACGCTGCAGGAGAGAGCGGGTCCTTGCTCTTGTTTCCTTGGTGGGATGGTGGTGAGAAGAAGAGGCAGCACCCCAGTGGAGGGACCAGAGTGTCTTGCCCAACGCGTTTGGATCTCCAGAATGTGGAGCTGGCACTGGCTGGCCCTCTTCTGCAGAAGAGATCCCTGGTGCAGCTTGACAGCCAGGGCCAGCTGCTGCTGAAATTAGCCACAATAGCCCATAGCAATGCTACTTTGGGGGAATTGTGGGAAAATGAAAATGGCAGAAAGGCAAGCCATGATGGGAATGTGGCAGCTGTCAGAGGATGCTGGGTACTGACACTGACAAGGCAGGATGTGCTCCATTTCACTGATCCTAAGGAAAAGCACGTGTTCCCCTCCGCTTTGCCCTGCTTTGGGTTAAGTGCACACTGCTTCGAAAGAAATTCCTGTCCATAAAATCCAGCAAGACACCCTCCCAAAGAGATGGGAAATCCTGAGTATCAATCGAGTGTCTGGCAATGGGGGATGGGGCCTTGTTGCCTTGCCTTTAGATTATTTTCAGGCACTGTGTAGTTGGGAACCACAGCTAGATGTACCATCAGGCTTTTGTCTTGGATGCTTTTTATGAACTGCGAGTCTTGAAGTGGTTTTGCTGGCTTCCGAGGCCAATTCAAGGTGCTGGTTCTTACCTATGAAGTCCAGAATGGCTTGAGCAGAGCATCTGAGAAATAGCCTGCACTTCCTGCATGAACTTGTCCCTTGTCCTCCACACAGCAGGTTACAGAGAGAACTGCCTTGGCTGCCTTCTCAGGGTCAGAACCGGGAGAAAAAGGGGCTTGCCTTGGGGTGGAGAAAGGAGGCGGCTCAGGCTGATAGCTTGTGCCAGTTCCCGTTGGCGCTCACCCTCCTTTCCTCCCTGGCACTTAGTCTAGATGGCCAAAAATGGCTGTCTAGATAAAATATGCAGTTAGGTGTGTACTTCACTTTGTGTATTGCATGCACATAAGCCTCCAAGTATGAAGGTTTTGTATGCACCTAAGTCATCACTTGCCATCTGATGAAAAGAAACCTTGTGTTTTCTTTCCTTGGCAAGCCCTGCTTTGCAAATAATTTGCACGTGAAGCTTAGGCAGCTGGGGGTGGGGGAGGAACACATGTTGAGGTCTGTTTCAGATAGAAAGGTATTTGTGTGTGTGCACACCTATCTGTCTCTATTTCTTCTCTTTTAGGACCAAATTTTAACTTCCACCAGTGCCATTCTTTCCAGGTAGCATTGCCTGTCACCCAGAAAAATCAGAACAAACTGCCTGACCAGACCAGGCCAAATATGGTTTTGTTTGTTTGTTTTAACTGTGCCAGTTGACAGGATTTCTTGTGTAAAAGCAAGAAATTTGGGCAGGTTGCACTGTCTTCAAAGCCATTTCTGGACTTAGTTAAAAGTATTCTTCATAAACCACCTTGGCAATTTAGTTATTTATGCATTATTTATACCTTGCCCATTAGCCAAAAAGCTTCCAGAGTGGCCCGTAGAGATAAATTGCATGACTTTAGCCTTACAATCTAAAATTGAGACATGAGAGAGAAGGAATAGGAGATCAGGATAAAGGGAGCATAAGTATAATTAAAAACTTTTTAAAAGAGGAGAAAGGAAGCATGCATATGTGAAGAGATGCTAACAGTTTACTTTTTCGTCTACTCCAGCTTGCAGGAATTGGGGTTGGGATGACCTCTGTGAGGGGAGATACATAGTGGCGCTCCACTTCAGCTGCACCCAAGCCCCTAAACTCAGAGAGTTACATGCATCCTCCTGCTGACCAAACACCAGAGTAACAGCCTGGTAGTTGCAGGATTGGTCTCAGATTCTGTGGCATGAGCACCACCTGGGAGTCCTGGGAGAAGAGCTGTTTAAGAAGTGGCCCTTCCCTCCAGAAGCTGCCTCAGTAATGAGGGTTTTCTGATGGCTTGTTGTGTTGTTTGTTTTCTGGTTGGTGTAACCTGAGTTCCGCTCTTGGGCTTTGCTCCTGTGCCTGTTCCTAGACCTTGCTTCTGTCCCTGGCTCCTGCCTTGGTCTCCAGGTATCTGCTCCCTTGTCTTGCTTCACTGGTTTCTGACTACTGGCCTGCCCTGACTATGCTATCGTTTACTGGGCTGTGCTTGACTTGTGTCTCTGCTCTTCCTAGCTGTGACCTTGGATTGCTAAATTGGACTAGGCTTAATGTTTGGACACTGGTTTGGTTGCCTGGGTCCTGGTGCCCAGGTCTGTAGTTCCACCACCCCATGTCCTGGATTTTGACAGCAGGGCAAGCAATGGGGGTGATACTCCTGGGTCTTTTTTGGCATCCAGATGAAGCACCAGGGAGAAGGAGGGAAGGAGGTTTGGGCACTGACTGGAATTGGCATAAGCTGTCACACCTGGCTCTGCTTTCCTTGTATCTGGCATGCCTCTTTTCTGCTTCTCTGAAATCCAGTTTCTCCTGCACCAGCTGCACTGGGTGAGGGTGGAGGAGTCCCAATTCTGGGATCACAGAAACTCAGAGCCAGAACTCCAAAATAATCCTATGGCTCCATAGGATGGAGTCCTGAATAAATCATAATGGTTCTCATCTTTAAGTCATTGCATGGCTCTGAGACTTCAGTACCTTAAGGAATGTCTAAGGAACTTAGCAAGCTGCCTTCTACGAGTCAAAATATTGGTCCTTCCAGCCCATTATCGTCGACATAGACTGGCAGCTAGCCTTCTTCGATGTATATGCAAAAGCTAGGTAGGCAATGAACTCAGCTGACTGGTGGCAGCTTTTCAAGCTTTCCGGCAATCTTTCTCCAAAGTTCCTTTCCTAGCCAGATCCGGAGACGCTGGCAATTGAACCTGGGAACTTTTGGCCAAGCACAAGGGCTGCTCCTCGGCTTCTTGCACACCAATCTGTTCAAGCCTTAAGTTCTGTCTCAGGAGCCTTAACTCCACAGAGCTACACCCTCAAAAGCTGTGAGGAGGCCAGGAGTGGCTGGAGACACGGTGCTTTTCTGCCACGGATGCCCCCCTTGTGGAATCTGCTCTTGAGGGAGGTTTGATCGCTGCTCACATGGTGTCTTTTATTTTTGGATGCCAGGTGGAGACCTTTTTCAGGGGAAAAAAACCCAACTGGATTTTAAATCACTGTTATTTTTAGCTCTGCTGTTGGGTTGTTTTGGTTTTACCCTGCTTCTTGTTTGCTTCTCTTCTATAACATTTTATTAATTTTATTTAATATTAGCATTTTATTAATTTGCAGCCAGTGTGGGTGGTCAATTTATTTATGTTGTAAGCCATCCAGAGATGCAAGTAATTGGACGGCATACAAATTTTATAAATAAATAAATAAATAAAACTGCAAACTGCCCTGGATGAAAGAGCTTTGTGTGAGGTCTGAACCCAGAATGACAGGGAAGTGCTCCCAAAAAAGTCAGGTTTGGTTGTCGGTTTACAAATGCTGACTTGATCCAGCAATTCTGGCTTAGTATTACTTCTGGACAGAACCAATGTGTCTGCCAGCTCAGCTCTGTGAGCAACAGAAAAGTTTCTCCTCTTCACCTGTCCCCTTGATCTGCCGAAGCTAAGTGGGATCTGCCACCTGGCCTTCCCAAGATTCTCCATTACTAGCTTCTTTGACAAAGCTTTGAATCACGAACCAAACTGAAGTGAGTTTCCACAGGAGGTAAATTTAAACCTAGCCAGTGGTGGAACCAATCAATATAAGCAAAGCATGTGTGAAGCTGCTAGCCTTGGGACCAAATTTTCCCTTGGCATAGCCTGTAAGACCATGTCCCTTTCACCCCCACCATCTACTGGTGGGCGGTTTCCTACCTTTCAAGCAGTTCCCTTCTTAAAGGCCAAAATGCCTCTCCTAAGGCTTAATTACTGGCAGTAACCCCCCCACCCCCCACCCCAGCTAAAACATCCTGGTGTTTTTGGCATTTGGCCTTGTCCTTTTTGCCTTTGGCTTCAGCCATAAGCCCCTGAAAGGTTCTCATTTTGCTCTCTGGCTGAAAGAAGTTTCGCATCCCTGCCATAAAGGCTGGCAGAGGGGCTTACGGTTCTTGGATTTAAATACCACATGGCCCCCACTGCTAAAGTTCCTGTGAGATGGGATTTCTGCACAGAGCCAGAAGAAGCTGGTGGGGGACTGACTTGTAGCGATGGCAGCTGAGGACACAGGAAGTGGCTCTGCCTTCAAGGGCAATAACTGAAGGCCGTGAACCAAGACAGCTCTTGCTTTGCTGAACCTCTTCATGGGAAGGGGAAGGAAGAAGGTGACGGATGGGGTAGCAGAGGTTGAAAAGGAAACAAAAACCAAAAAAGGGAGTGGCAGCGAGAGAGAGAGAGAGAGAGAGAGAGAGAGAGAGAGAGAGAGAGAGAGGCTGGAGGAACCCAGGGAGCAGGTGGTAGTGCCCTGAGGGGACAGTAGTTCAAGTTGGCCACCTGATCAGCCAGAGGGAGGCTGTGTGTGAGTGAAAGAAAAGTTGATTGACCTTCGTTTCAAGCAAGCAGCAGAGCTGCGTCCAGCCAAAGAGCTTCAGGCTCTGTAAACACCACAACACGTGCTCTACAGGTGGTAAGGACATAAGTACTTGGTGATATGTTTTTCTTTATTGAACATGGATATATTCATAGAAAATCAGGGGATGAAATTCCATCTGACCAAGATGTGAACTGAGAAAACTGACCTTTGCATAGTCAACGTGGGGCAGAGTGCTTCGTGTGCTGGACTGTGGGGCAGTGAGCGGGAGAGGTCTGATCTACGTAATTTATCTGTATAGGCCCTGCTGAAATGAAAGAGAGCAATTCACTGCCTGTATGCACAGTGAATTGTGCCCAGGATTCGTTATTTTTCGGGGAGGTCCTTTTGGACCATTTGCCACAGCGTATCGTAACAAAATTGGTTTGGTCCCGAGATTCTTGGCTGGCTTAGAGCAGCAACTAAGAAGCAACTGGGATGTTTCCTGTATCACTAAAAAGGGGAGAGGCATTACTAACAAAGAGAACAAAAGATGCCAAATTTACATAAATTTGCATGTTTCATTTTTCTGTGCTGATTGATCTGTATAGAAGCAGTCTATTTAAATAATAGCCACTATTTCTAAATGTTCAATACATTAAAAAGACAGAGGCCTGCAAATGGGTATCATCTGATTCCTCTGTAAATACAGGAAGTGAGGGCAGGTGATGATGCAAAAAACACCCTTTTGGAATGCCATTTGAATAAACACGCATTGCTGCATTGCGGATAATGGTAATCAATTGCATGGGTTGGTGAATTCAAGGCTGTCTTGTTGTGCAGACCATGGGTTAAATAAACCAGGGGTTGGCATGAACTACAGACTAGGCAGAGCAATCCCATGTCTCAAAGGGTTAATAGAATTGTTAGGATTCCCAGCTCTGAGGCTGGGGAATAGCTCTGACCTTGGAACTGGGGATCTACCGTCAGGTCCCCCTCACCCCTCCACTTACAGCTGGCTGTTCTATCCAAGATGGAACATGTTGGCTGCTTTTCCCAAGTCATTAAAGCAACCTTAGAAGACGGGTACAAGAAATTTTGGGAAGCAAAGAGGGGAAAATGACTGGGACTGTTAGGATGAAACATATTCTGGTGGTGCTCCAGTCTCCTTGGCTCCCTGACCGATGTGCCACACTCGACGGCCAACATCAGCTGCCCAGTTGACTTGCAGGCTGGAAGAAGCATGGAGGCCAATGTCACCTCTGTTCTCTTCCCACCCATAGGATGCTTGTAGTCATCCCAGATCAGAGGCATCCCAATTGTACTGTACCTTGATAGACATTTAATTGAACAAGCTTCTGCCCAATCAAACAGATGCATTCATCAATTAAATTTAAAGTTTTGTGAATGGGAGATCTAAGAAAATCATGCTCATACACAGTATAAGTGAAATCTGTCTTCAATATTTTCCATTTCCTATTAGAGTAATTAAGATAGTCTTCCAAAATTAGCAATTGTGCCATTAATTCACAGCCCTGCTGATTAAAACTGCCCTTGCTGTTTAATCAATGGCATTAGATTGGATTAATCTAAGGATTAAACCGATTAAAGCTGGGAGTTTGCTGGATTTGCTTGGTGGTTCCTGGCTAGACGAGAGACACTTCCATAGCCCTGCAACAATGCCCACGAAAGCCATTAGGTGAGAAACACACCTGGTAGCCACGGTTCAGTCCATACCTATTGCTTGTGGCAGCAGGTACGGCACCTACAAATGCAGTGGGCGTCAAGAAAGGATGAGCTCCCATCCAGTTTATGAGAACTTACCTCATGGGCAACTTCTTTTCCCCATGGGTGACCAGGTGAATTGTTGGGAGGAGAAAAAAGCTACCTCTCGAGCTTTCGAATGTCAGGAAATTATGCTATACAGTGCTGCCTTTAAAGACAGTTCGGAGACTTCAGCTGGTCCTAAACAGGGCTGGGCATTTGATGTCGTGTATCTGTTCAGGTGCCCACATAACACCTATTCTGTACAAATTATATTGGCTGCCTGTTGAAGCCCAGGCCCAAATTAAAGTGCCTGTTCAACAGCCTAAACAGCTTGGGATCTGGTTAACTGCCTTTTTCAATATACTCCTACCAATCCATTGAGATCTGGGAATGAGGTCCTTCTGAAAGAGCCACCCCTAAAGGAAGTGAAAGGAATGGCGATTAGAAGAAGGGCCTTCTCAGGGGCTGCTCTCTACCTCTGGAATGGGCTTCCTGAAGAGGTCTCCCTGGTACCGTCACTACTTTTGTTTTGGTACCAGGGTAAAACCTGTCCTCTTTTGCAGATATTTTGACACCTGATTTTAACACTTGATTATAAGAGCTCACTCTGCTTCAACTCACTCTCTTCCCGCTGTACTCGTAATGTTTGAATAATTAACTAATTGTAATGTATTTGAATGTTGTTAGCTGCTTAGAGAGCCCTGTCAGACTATTTAGTAGCATATACATTTGAAAATAAACTCCCTAGATGGGTGGTTCTCACATAGGTAATAAAGCCATACCTGGACTGTACCACTTCAGACTGCTGGCTGAATGCTCTTCTTTCCCTCCCCAAGCATCTTTATCTAGGAAACTGGCATATTAGGGAGAAGGCCTAACAGTCTTTGCTGTGGTATGCTAATATTAAGGAGGTGGAATAGATTTTTCTTTGTGTGTATTCTTTTACTGCCCTTTCCTGTTTGTAGAATTTCTTTGAAGGGATACCTTGAAAACTGGAATTCAGAGCCTAGACAATGGCCCTTTGGGCCCAAGGCACCCTGAAAAAACACTGGAGCTGCTAAGAATTGTGTGGCATGGGTACCTGGCACCAGCAACTGCAAACAAGGGGCAATTTCAGCTGCCTTAAAACAATCAGAAGAGCACTTGGTCTCAATGGGAAAAGGGGCCTTCTCGGAGGCTACTCAATGGGTGGGAACTCCCTTCCAAAAGAAGCTCCATTTGCTCTCTCTCTGGTATCTTTCTGCTGGATGGGCTGGAGTTTCTTTTTAATGCTGTTCCTGTTGTGTCTTTGATTTTAATATATTTGTTTTGTTATTTTTCTCAAGTTTTCTTGGTGATTGCAAGGCACCTGACTGCCATGTGTGGTAGAAAGGCAGGTACAAGTCAAGTAAATAAATAATTAAAACCCCTTTTCTTAAGCAGCAGCAGCAGCAGCAGCAGCAGCAGCAGCAGCAGCAGCAATGGAATTGAATAAGTGCGCTCTGCAGTCCAGCACCCATTGAAACTTCGGCCATAGCTGCCATTTTCCTTTCTCCAGAGTTCCTGGAACACTCTGCGGAAACAAAGATGGCACACACAACTGGAGTAGCAGATCAGAGAGAAGAGAATGGAGTGACCAGGTTGACAGGGGAGGAAAAAACAGCAAGACATAGAGGGTGGGGGGAGAAAGACAGTGGATAGCAGTGGCAGAGTGCATGTGGTGGCAGGTGGCAGGTGGCCGGGGCTGGTGGGTCCGGAGAGCACCTTGTCCTGGGCTCCATCAAACCTGGCAGTGCTGCTGCTGGTAGGTTTTCTGCCTCTTTTCCAGCACTGTGGCACCCAGTCCTTAAGCAAAGTCATCTTACACATTATGCTAACCTAGCCCTCCATGAATTAGGCAAATGATCAGAGCCGGGGGTGGAGGTTCTTTTATCACGGTTCATGATGGCTAGACTATCGCATTGGGTTAAGCTTGAGAAGCTGTTGTGCAGAAGAAACTGTGCCAGGAAAGAGGGGAGGGAACCTTTCATTTAAAAACAAGAGAGCTGCAGTTAAATAAAAAAGTGATGCAACCATTAATATAAATAAAGTGTGATAAATCATCAGGACCAGCCAATGTTTGGCAGGGCAAATTCTGAAGGGGCTCAAGAATGAAGCGAGTGAGCTACCGACAAAGCAGGATGGTTTGTCATTAATCAGGGCAGGAGAAAACTGAAGTCTGGAAGGCAGCCAGGGGTATATTGTGCTTTGTGTGCATGTGTGTTTTAAGGTGCTCTGCCAGCACCGGGATTCTGGCTGCCCAGGAAGAAAGATAGAACCAGGAAAGTGTGTAAAGCGACAGTGAGGTTTGCTTGGGAGAAAGCAGACTTTAAAATTTGCAGGGAGAGATTATGGGAGGTGGGAGAAGCGGGGTGAGAAAGAGACAGTAAGACACATCATTCTGTTAGCCTTTCAAAGATAGTTTTCAATAAGGTCCGTTCACAAGAAGCTGGATAACTGGTAACCCTGGTAACAACTGGGCAAAAGGTACAGAGTTGCCATGGTTGAAGGGATGCGCAAAGGAAGCAGTGCATTCTGGGAGACTGGTATTCACAGTGCTTAGCTGTCTATAAGCAAAGGGTACAGCTCTCACAAGATGTGTTATATCTTCAGGACAGATACCCAGTGTGCAAAATTCATGCTTTAACATAACAGGTCTGACTGGTGCATGACTTTTCCTGCAAACGGGATGAAGGTGGCCTCCTTCCTTGGTGGTCACTTCAGTTTGGGCTGAGAATGAAGGGGACAGTTGTTCTTGGCACATGTTTCAGGCAGAGGGTGGCACAGACTCTCTGGATGGGGAGGCTGAGCCCTAGGGAATGAGGCCTCCAGACAGAGATGGTGGCGGTGGAAAGGTTCTCTCAAGGCCACTGTCTTAGGTGGACGACCCCGAGACCAGCTTGGGTCTGCAAGTACTGGGAGGAGGCACGGAAGAGCAGCCTGGTCTGATTCTTAGCCCACGATGTGGCATCAGAAGAGAAGGGCTAGCCCACCAGAGGGGCTGCCTGCCTCCAAAGGGGTGGGGTTCAAGGTAATTTCAAAGGAAGGTTCTTGGAAATAGTTTCCAGTTTGGGGTCAGCGAACCTCTCCATGCATGCTCAGAGATACTTTCTTCACTGGCAATAGTGTGTCGGATGCACATTGGAAAGAAGAGCCTTTGCCAAATAATAGTCTGTTTTGAAAGAGTGAAAGGGGAGACTTAGCTCCTGTCAGTTTGAAGGGTTGGTATAGCCTGGTTCTCTCTCCTCCCCCCCCCCCCCCCACTTCAGCTCACACTCTGGAATCTTTCCTGTTTCCTTGACATATACAAAGCTATCTTGGGAGAAAAGGCTCAGACTCCGATTTCTTAATCAGAAACTCAGTCAATTGCTCGAAGTGTTAGGCCCAATCAATGGAGCTGAGAAAGAGCATTGAGGGTATTATAAGACAGAGTGGCCAATTTACCATTACCAACAAGAGAAGAGGGGAACGGAAGAAGATTCCGATATACATAAAATGTTTCCATGCTAATTCATAAATGTAGATCCAGATGTGGAAATCATTAATATACTTTAAGGAGCTCCTACAGACCTAGTATGCCCACTGCTCTGTCTGCTGTCCAGGTGCCAACTATTGATGTGTGCCTTCAAGTTCTTCCTCTTTAGGAGTACTTTACCTGAAAACCAGAGTCAGATTAGATAGAATAGCTTCAAATAGAGGATATTTCCAGTCCAGTCTCCAAGCTCAGTTTAAGGTGACCTGCACAGTTTGAAACCTTAATGCCAGAGGAGCACTTCTGTCCACACTGGCTGGCTTGTGTCTCAAGACTGTCAAGGATTTCACCCAAGGAAAGGTCAGTAGGCAGTCCAACATCCTAACACAGGGCATTCCAGAAAAGAACAAGGTTAGCAAGTGCCAACAAAGGATTAGGGTATAGACATTGTTTGTAGAATTGAAGACTTTTAAGCCAAGGCCCTCAGAGCCCTGCCTAGAGCTCAGCAGAGGCCATCAGTACTGCTTAGGGAATTGTCTACTCACAAGTAGAGTCTTGTTCATGCACATCTCCTTCCACACAGAGTCCTTACTCCTCAGGCATGCCTGGTAGTCAGCCAAGCTTCCATGAGTACTCCCTGGCCTGTTTAGGCGGAGGCCTAATACCACTTGAGGAGAAGAGTCAATAACCAGGTCCCTTGGAAATCAGGCAGCTCCATAAGTTTCTCAAGGTAGGAAGTGCTGCCTCTGCTGTCATAGCGACAGGGTTGCTACGACTCTGTAATTATGAGCTGATGAGTTTTTATTTTCCTGTTTGTCTAATCAGCGAACTGACCGCAGCTTCTTTCTCCTGGCTTGTTTGATGTGGCCCCCGTTGTAGTATGTTTGTTGTCAGCCGCTGCAGCAACATCTTTGATTTTGCAGAGCTCATGAAATAGCCCAGCGGTGGGCAACTTCTAGTCATCCAGACATTTTGGCCTACAACTCCCATCCTCCCTCACCATTGACTATGTTGGTTAAGGCCAGTGGGAGTTTTAGGCCCAAAAACCTGGAGCGCCACGAGTTGCCCACCTCTGACATAGCCATTAAAGTTTGGTTATTCATAGGAGGGGCTTGAGTAATCATCAGTCTAGAGAGCACTGGCTGTTGGGTGGCATAAAAAGTAATGAATGCATACAGAGAACTTTAGTATTCAGAGGGTGTTGATGCAGTTCCTGAAAAGGGGCAGCTCCTGACAAGAGCTGAACTGCTGAATTCTGCACTAGTGGCAGCTTAAGAAAAGCCCTGTGCATTGACTATGCCAGTCTTGCAGTTACTGGCACCTGCATTGCTATGGCTGAGCAATTTCTGTCCGTAAAAAGCTGTAGCTGGTGTACCCACTGCAGCGGCATGAGTGGCTCTAGCCATGTCTTCAGGCTACGAGCTCGATCTTTCAAAGGGAGTGCACCCCCATCCAGAACAGGCAATGGGCCTATCTCCCAAACCTGGGCATCACTCACCCACAGGCCTTGCCAGGAGTCAGCTTCAGTTTCCCGGCCCTCCTCCAGTCTATCCCTGAATCTCGGTACAGATCCTGGACTTGCACAGCCTCATCTGATCAGATGGCTCAGGGAGACGGCACGCCCAGCTCCTCCAGCGACTGCTCCTAGGGGCTTCATATGGATGTTGAACGATAGTGGGGACAGGATGGTGCCCAGTGGAACCCCATGGCTCAATTGCCAACGGGATGAGGAATACCTGACATTAATCTCTGACTGCAAATGGAGCTCTTGGGCTGTGGAGAGTCACATTCCTCAGAGCACAGCAAATATCTCTGGGCCAGATATTATGGTGCCGTTGGAGAAAAATGCCAAGTAGCATCGCTATTTCTGCACTGTGAAAATAGTAGAAGCACATCACCCCCGAAAAGGACGAAAACGGATGCCGAGTTGTATAACATTGTATATTCTCCTTTTAATGTTTAGAGTTGCATTTTGGAAATAATGCTATCATTTCAATGGGAATACAGTACTTGTCCCCGTGGGGGAAGACTGTGACCAGCTTACTTGGGTGTCTGCTCATTCAGTTCAGACTTCTGATGGGCAACTTCAAGGCCCCTCAGCTTTCCCGTCGGATGAACCTGACAAGTCCTTCCAACAGAGCAGGAGGGCCGGCTTGGCAACAGCTTTCGCCTACACTGTGATACCTTTGCATGCCCCAGGTCGGCTGATGCCTCCCAGAATTTTGCAGGACCGTGGCAGTGAATCAGTGGCTTGCCACCAAAATTAAACAGCCAACTGATTTGGGAAAGGAAACAGTTAATGTGGTTTTCAAGGCCAGTTTGACTCATTTCCCACTCTAGGAGTGAACTGACCATTTTTTTGCTGCTCTCTTGAATTTTTTGGGTGTTAGGGGGAAAAAAGGGGCCATGTATTGTCCATTCCTACAACAGTGGATGCCTTCACACACAGGTTTGTCCTTTGAAAAGGGGGGCACATGGGACAGACCTCAATGAAGCTGCTTTCCCTCTGCTGGTTCTGTTAGGACTGTGAGACCCACTGCTTGCACAATGGGGCTTTGCCAGTTCTAAAAATAACCCCAGGAATGAGCAGAAATGCTTGGCTCCAGATTGGAGCAGCCCTGCAAAACTTCCTTCTGTGAGCTCCAGTGACCTGTCCTGAGTCAGATACTAGAGTCTGCATTTATTGTAGGTTATTTTTAGAAGCTGCTCTGCCTGAGTAGTGGATCCCACAAGTGCATTGGCACAATAGGATACTACCCAGTGTCACTGTCCCTGTCTCTGTAGTGACACAGTGCCGGTCAAGCAGACAAGCAAGGTCTTGTTGTCCACAGTTTGTGAACGGAGCAGCTGCTTGAACAGTAGTTGGCTCTAACCACGGAGCAGGTGGTTTGCTGAGTCCCAGAGCTGCTGGGTGAAGTTCTCCCAGCATCAAGACGAGCCAGCAGTGTGTGGCTTGTGCACCTTGGATGCCTGTGGCTCCATGGGAAACTTGCCCAGCGCTTCAGAGAAGCTATTGCTTTCCAGAAAGGGCATTAGGAGAATCCTGCATCTTGTACAAACTCTAAATGTGTGTGGACTGGCTGGGATTAATTACTGGAGAGAAAAAAGTTTATATCAGAGGTAAAATTTGTAGTTAGGAAAAAAAACTCATTAGGCAGATGTGGAGCTTCTGGATCAGGGTGGAGTTTGGCAGGATAGGACAGGGTTTAGTGGTGGCTAGTCGGAGCAGAGCATGGCTCTTGGCCAGTCAGGGAAAGAGCCCGTGTCTGACGCCCAGGGGTGATGGGTGAGAGCAAGTGGCAAAGTGCATCAGGATGTGTGGAAAGTTGAGAGGTGGAGCGGCACAGCGGTTTAGGAGTGGGTGAAGAACTGAATGATCTGTGACTGGGGATAACAAGTGTGATTTGGTGGTTAAACTATTGGTCCGGGATTGAAGCTCTCTAAATCTCAACCTAACCTACCTCACAGGATTATTGGAGGAGGAAGGTCATGTACTCTGTTGTGGTACATATGTAAAAATATCCCCCCTGCCCAGTTCTGGATCCTCACCCTGCAATGATATTCCTTGACTTGGTGTAGCACCTCCTAATAGCCAAGACTGGAATGACCCTGTGAAAAGAGTAGCTTTTCTGAGGAAGTAGAATCCAGAGAGGCTTACTTGGAAGCTAACAAGGAAGCATTGCAGGTCAGTTCTGAGAAAGCACTTTAATTACAGACTGGGCAGGTTTGCATTGCATGACATGCCGCAGTGGTTTCTCATATAGGATGGTCTGTCATGTCATCCACAACCAATCCAGGATGGTAAGTTTGGTTTTTAGAAAACATGGTTAGAAACAATGGTCTGTTTTATGGTTTCCATACTTCACTATGGTTGCTCTGATATCTGGGATGCCTCATTGCATGATTTCCTTAGTCCTGGTATGCAGCAGGCGCAGAGTCCTCTGGAAAGAGTGGCAGCTGCCGCAGGGACTGCTCTAGCCATCCAGTGTGAACTGAATTTGAAGCATGGAGGCTGATGGGGTCCAGTGGGAGGACTGAGTGAGGAGGGTGGAAACTACACCAGTGTAGAAGACATTTAATTGTCTATCACGCACATCCGGGCAAAACTGTGGTCCCTGGAAACAACACAACGTTGTTTGTTGCAGTGTGTGAACCCAGCCATTCTGAAATCAGCTGGAAATCCTAGCACTTCGTATTGTCCTTCTACCTTAACTGCAGGCTTCCCTAAACAGAAACCTGGATGTGAATGTGGAGGCTTAGGAGGAGGCAGAAAATAAACACCCAGGAGTTAGGTACCTCTGCTTTTTTTACGTGGTGATGACACCATCTTTTATTCTGGCTGTGGTAGGGTTGGATTCTGGGATCTCCTAGATCAGGGTGGTCTAACGCATGGCTCGCAGGTTACATGCAACCTCTAGGCCTTGTTCTGCAGCCCTCTTGCTGCGCAGTGCCCCCATTCGCCCCCAGTCCAGACCCCAACAATGGCACAGGCATGACTACAGCACTGAGGCCGCTGCCCTATCTTCCTGAGGCTCAGGTTGGTGGCCTCGCAAGGTTCGCCCCAGCTGGCAAGCCCAAGGCCCTTGGGAGCTGAGCATCTCAGCACTGGTCAGCAGGAGTGGGCAGGCCATGCTGGGAAGAGTTCATCGGCTCAAGTACAAGAGGTTCAGTGCGCCAATTCCAAGAAGAAAGGGGCGCGGGGGGTCACCTGGTAGCAGAACAGGGAAGAAAGGGATGCGCCATCCCAGAGGAGAGGTTATTGTGCTTGGGCTGTGGTGGGAGGAGGAGCTGACTGTGGTCTGTGCAGAGATCACACACCCAAAAAGCATTCTTTACATTCAGTTAGTCTGAAAATCAATATGGAGGCATCATATAATTTTTTCTCCCTCATCAAATGGTTAATTAAATATATTGTGTATATTAAATTAAATAAATATATTGTGAATTTTAATTTATGATATGCAAAAGCCATTCATTGTGCAGCCTCTGGGTTCCATGTTAAAGTTCTCATGCAGTCCTCAAGGTACGAAAAGTTGGACCACCCTGTCCTAGATGGTTGGGCAAACTGTGACCCTCTGGAGTTTCTGGCCTACAGCACCCATGATGCCTTATCATTAGCTATGCTGGCTAGAGCTGATGGGAGCTGTAGGCTAAAATGCCTGGAAAGCCTCAAGTGGCTCATCTCTGTCACCTGTGACTTCTGAGTTTTCAATACATGAGGGATCCAAATGCTTGGCCATCGTGTGGTTAACTGGCCATTTCATTACCTCTCAGACATGCCACCTCCCTTCCACCCACCCTTTCCCCCATTCTAGTCTGCATTTTGAAATGCCATAAACCTGAAAAGGCCATACTAGGCGCTGTTTCTATATACTTGAACAGGCCTCTGGGGTCTGCAGGCAGATGGTCATACCTGGGACTTGTATTTGCGTAAACAACCCTTTTTCTTGGGCCACCCTCTTGCTAGCTAATGTTGCTAATCTCTTGTTTGCTCTGCTCTCTTTTATGCCCTTCAGTAATGGAAGGGTTGTCCCCTGCATTATAATTCCCCCTTCCCGGCTTTCCTTCAGAAGCCTGCCTGGGCTTAGGAAATGATGTGCAAACTCTCCCGCTCGCTCGGTGCCCAAGGGAGCAAGCCTTATCCGGTGGCCTCTGGAGTTCTCAGTGAGCCACTAATGAGTTGCCAATTACTTATTGGAAGAGTGAGTACACCCAAGGCTCTGGGGCATAGGAGAGCTAAAGCATAGCACTTCCCTGTGCTAGGAAAATAAATTACCTGGTTTCATGAAGAAGACAGCCTGCCTCCTCCATTCTGTCTTCAGCAAGGTCCAACCACACTAAGCTAATCATAGTTTCATTTACCCTGGGGTAGCCACACACAGTTCCAGTTTGATTTAGAACCAGCATGCTCCACAAAGAGAGGACCTTCCACCCCCAGGTATTTGACTTCCCTCCACGGGCGGAGGGCATTAAGAAAAAAATGTCTCCATAGCCTTATTGGAGGCTTCTTTTACTTTTTTAACCTCTCTGCAGGGGTTGGGTTATTACGTTTCTTTATTTATAGCATGTGTGTAGTGTGCCATATCTAGGCAGATTCTGGAGTGATGAGCAATAAAGAGATAAATCAGATTAAGAAATAAAGACGATGTGTTAAAAACAGAGCAGCTTCAACACTGTGGCTGCTTAGCAGGGAAGGGTTCCTGAAGCGAGGACCTTCTCCAGTAGATGCCAGAAAGCACACAGCGATGGCACCTGCCTGACATCTCAAGGCTGGGAGTTCCATACATACATTTGTCCCCCGGTTTTATGCTGTGTCAGTGGGTTTCAGAGGACTGAAAGGGTGCTGGCAGCCAGCAGAGGCAAACTGTGCACGGCTTGGAGCTGCCACATGAGCATCTCTCATGATGCTTCCATCATATCACTCCAGGGCATAGTGGGGAAAATGATCCACTCCACTGTTTGGTCTGGAACCTAACTGCCGGTGGTAACGCGGCCAATGAGTTCAGCCAGGATTTAACCCAGACCAGGTCAGGTGCTCTTGTCGTGACACCATTGCAAGGGAATGTGGCCTTTCCCAGAAAACCCGTTCCCTACCTTTGCTTCCTCCAGAGTGCTTTGCCTTAAGTCATTGCTTAGCTCCAGAAAACTCTTCTTGATTATTCTCGTTTCTGGCCACTAGCAATGATCATTTTAACAAGGGATTGGAGTGGCCACTTGAAGTTCACCCTCCCCCTTCAAAAGGAACTGCATCACCAAAAAAGGAGATTATAATTTGCATATCCTACTCATGTGCTAATTTGTATGCATGTAAGAGCCACATTTAGGAATAATTACTGTGGTCAAAACTTTGGTGCAGTCCACTTGGAAGGTAGTGGAAGGTTGTGGCCAGGTGACCTCTGTGCTCACCTGTTCATTCTGCTATCAGATGTACCCCACTGAAGGACAACTTCAAGGCCCGTATTGCTCTCTCTTCTGGTGACTTTAAGCTAGACTTGGACTGAACTGTCCATCAGATAGAGGACCTTCCCATGTAATGTAGGACACATAGCCACCCAAAAAGGGGATGGGCGGTCAGCGTCCTAATTATAGTCTCTGAAAGGAGTTACCCTTGCTTAAGAAGGGACAATTTTTCATCTGCCCACTCCATTATTGTTCCATGTGGTCATGCTTGTTGTTTCTGAATTCCACTTTAGCTTGTGGAATTTCTAAAATTATTTCCCAAATAGGAGCATGCATTGTTTTCAACTGCATCATTTCTCTCCACCTACATTTTACTGATGTGAATCCTGATGTCCGGATTTAGTCTAAGCTCCCCACCACAACTGCACAAGGAGTTGGTGCGGCCCTCACATGCACAATACATGACCCTCTCCCGAAATCTTTCAGTTGGAAAAGATATAGTTTGAAAAAGGGAATGAGAATGATTCGAGAAATAGAAAAAGAAAAGACGGACAGGAAAATAAAAGAAGGGAAAATGACGATACCTTGCAAAGAATGGATTAGATTATATTTCCTCCATAAAGTATTGACTTATTACAAAAAAATTAACTGCAAGGCTGAGAACTCTCTTCTTGGATTATCACTGTGACAACTGGAATGTATTGTGTCACGAGGTGGCTTGTGGCCTGTAAAATATGTTGAAGGTTCTGTATGGTATTCAAGGGATCATAAGTTCTAAAGCTGTCACAGAACAGAGGCTTTGGGCAAAGTGAGACCCAGCAATTGCACCTCCCTGTCCTTAATTGGCAAAGAGGCTGTAAGGGCTTGGGAGCTGGAACTGGAAGACAAGATCCTGCTTTAACACAAGATCTAATTTCCATGTTGTATGGAGCATCTCTTAGAAGTTAGGCACTTTATGATAAGATGTGTGTTGGGGATAGTTTGAATTATGACACGGGGAGATTCCCTCCATCAGGGGCACAAAAGCGACTACTTCAGTGTAACAAGAATCTCGTGTCTTACTGACAAAGCTCTCTGGGAATGTACAAACTCATGCATGTCTATTTATCTCTAAAACAAACATGCGTGAATCATGTGGATATCTTGTGCTCTTTGGCCAAGCTTAGTCTGTAAGTCCTGCTGGTTTGCTGGCATGTGCCAAGGCTTGCCTCAGCCCAGGAGTCTGAGAGATGCCGCATTCTGAACAACCAGTGCTGAACTGCACTTTCCAGAAGTCCAGGCATGTGCTATAAATGTTCTTCAAAGATACTACCATTCTTGGGAAGGTTGAAGGACTAATACTGTCAGACAAGAACAAGACTCCAAGGGACCCTTGGAATTGGAGTGTGGCAATAGAAATTCTGTATTTTCTGTTCTGTTGTAATTGAGAGAAGAAAACAGTAGGAATCTGAGGAGGGGCAGGGAGCCGGTAAAGAAGCTGGACATGGGTTTGGCTTCTGTGTGGGGCTGTCTGCTGCGAGGGATCAGAGTGGACTGTTGCCCAGGCTAGATTTTGCCAAAGAGCTGAGAAGAACTCAGTTCAAGGGCTGCTAAGGAGAACTGTGGCTGGCGGGAAATGCTGTTGAAGCGCAGGTAGCTTTCCTAGAGTGGAATCCAGACTTCACCTTGTCTTTGGAAATCTTCTTGTTGACTAGAGATAGATTCAGATAAGGAAAAGCAGTTACTTGGATTTCTTTTGACCCATATGGTGAGTCAGTTGTTAATCTCTCGACTATCCTTCCTACCTAAAATTGTGTTTGGGTAAATCACTTGTGCTGGAATGAAAGAATCCGTGCAAGAGTGCTGGTGCAAAACCACGCTCTCTGCAACACTGGTTTGTACCGTTCAACAGTGTGGAACCATCAAGAGCAGCCTTGCTAGTTGACATACCTCGGGCACGACTTGCCAGCATCTCATTCATAGCTTAGCTCCCATTTATGCCTGCCGATGCACCTTAAGTGTTTGCAGATACCAATATAGTAGCTCCTGGATGTCTTGCTTTCCTCCTCGATGAACATAAGCTCTTGCTTCTGCCCTTTCTGGCTGATGCATTGACTGTCTTCAGTAGCTACCAGCAGCAGCTGCTCAGAGATGGGGTTACTATCTTCATTCTAGAGAAGCTGACACTGTTGGTAAAATCAGAGCTGCTGAAAAGAAAGTTCTTATGTGGTGGGTGGCTCAAGGCTGCATTTGAAGAATGCAGTTCCACAGCCAGAGAAGCGGCAGTGCTGAAAGGGAATTCAGCTTTTAACAAAGCACTGGAAGAGACACAAGAAGCACCACCAGTACGCCTTTGATGGAAGAGATGTTGGTGCTCTTGTAATGAAGCAGTTATTCAGTTCTTGAATCACTGTGTGGCTGATGCTGATCTGTGGCTTATTAGGAAACCCTTTTACCACCTTACAACCATCAGGGAATCTGGAAGGGATTCACAAAGAAATAAGTGCAGACCATGAATATGAGGTTTGCTAGAATATGAGGATATATTTCAGCTTGACAGCATCAGTGATGCTGAGACCTTGTCCCCTTTGGTCCTTTTTCTTGTATTATCCAAAAGAATACAGAAACATGTCAACTCGCACGGTGCATTTCTAGCAGCTATGTCTCATGGTGCTGATCTCTGTCTCAGCAGCATGAGTATCACAGGGATGTGCAAAACCAGGAACATATTCTCAGTGGAGTTAGAACACACACACCTTCTTCACCTATCCATACCACCCCTCGCTGAATGGACATCGGTGCTCCTATTGCTAACTAAATGGGAGCAAAGAGGCAAGGACACTGCTAAAGCGAGAGAGCAGATGCAGCTGAATGGAATTTTCTCATCTGACCCAGAACCAGATCTGATGAACAGTCTGACCATCAAAAAGAAGACATTTTGATGCGAAAGGTATAGTGCGAAAGGGGATATAGCGTATGGTGCAATCTTGTAGGGGGGTTTTTTGGCAGTTGTAGTGCTGTATGTAGACAGTATACCTGCATAAACTGTTGAGACATACATGAATTAATAAATCCATTGGTTATAAGATTTGAAAGGAAACAGCAATCAACTTAATTCTTTATCTTATTTTCTGAACTATGTCTTTCAAGAACCTTCTTCCTTATTTAAATCCATATTCCTAAATGCACAAAAACATGTTTTCACTGTACAAAATGTGACCAGGTGTGTCCTGACATGTGCACAATTACAAAACACACCACTTGAAAAGCGACCTGCGTGTACTTGCACATATAATTGCATCAAGATTGCTTTTAATATGGTTCTTTACTGGTATGACCCACACACTTGCTCTCATTCTACAAGCACCACAGAAAAGGACTGTTGATCTATGAATATTCAAATCAAGTTTAGAGGGATGCAGGGTTAGTAATGTACGCATGCCTTTCAGCAAAACGGACACAAAGAAACTTGATACAATTGCAGATATTATTGAAAAATACACACGTGTGCATTGGTAATGTGAGATGTCAGGGTAGGAGACAGAGGAATCAAAACAGCTTCCTCCAACCTGGTGTCCTCATATGTTTTGGACTCTAGGGAATCATGAGAACTGGTGATTGAGTGAATGTATATCCCATCCGTCCCCAAGGAGCTCAAGGAGGGGTTTGTCATGCTCCCTGCTCTACTTCAGAACACGGTGAGATTCATTAAGCTGAGATAAAGGAGGACTAATGCAACCGTCTGACTTGAACCTGCAACTTGGTAACTGAAAAACTACACCAGAATGGCTGTATGTTTAAATCAGAGAGGGAACAATGAAGGATTTTGAATGCATTGGTTCTGCTTTGGAAATGGGCAGGTAATTTAGAGACCGGCTGGGTGGATCTTGTGGGTTGGCTGTTGGGGGTGCAGAGGCTCCAAAGGGCCCACCCGATCCTTGTCACTGATCCTGCACTTCCTGCCACAGCTTCATGCACTTCACCACTCCTGACAGGTTTCCCAGCAAACAGGTGGGCATCAGGATGCCAAAACGAGGGCCAAGATGGGTCAGTGCTCTGTTCTGTTCTGCTCCTATGCTACCTGATCACCATGTGTTAATTTGAGCATTGCTTTTCAAGTAATCGAACACGGCGAGCTGGAACAGAGTCAAGCCAAGAACGGACTTGCCTTAGTTCCCATTGAAAACGATACATCCAGAACACACCTCTGATCCATCTGTGCACAGTAATGAGCTACTGGAGGCAGCACAAATAAGGAGTGGGGCATCACGGTCTGATGGGTAGGCACTCCGTGGGCAGCTGCATGCTAGGAGTTCCCCGGAGCCTGACATCAGACCCTTTGGAGGGACAAAATCCAGGCAAAAGATTGGAGGAGGAGCACTTTGGAAGCTGCTAAATATGTCAAGGGTCCTGCAAAATGATAGAAAGAGGTTGCTGTCAGTGGCCTCCTACCCGGGACTCGATTAATGATGCAGAAGCTTGAAGCTCTTTCCTGCTCCAACAAGCCAATATCCTTCATGGGTGCCCCTGCCCCCCACAAACTACTGTCCTGGAAACGTATCATGCGGAGAATAGTAATGGACACATCAGTGCACACTTGCACAGCTCTGTCCTCGGGGGCATGTGTCTGCCTATGAACTGGAATGGCATAGTCTCAGTACTCGGAAGCTGACTTAAAGCCAGCAAGATTGAATCACATTGTGCTAGACCAATCACATGAAAATTGGCTGGTGTAGAAAGAACTGGAGGGCAGAACTTGACACCGTCAGAAATATGGTGCTTCAACTGATAATGACATGCCATCCAATTTTTTGCTGATGAAAAATGAAAACGGGAGCAGTCTCATGTATTTGTAGCAGTCCTATTGCCATGCCAAGGATCAATACCAGAAAGCCCCCTCTGGTTGTTGTTGTCAGTCATGAAGTCGTGTCTGACCCATTGTGACCCCATGGACAACACTCCTCCAGGCCTTCCTGTCCTCCACCATCCCCCGAAGTCCACTTAAGCTCACACCGACTGCTTCCGTGACTCCATCCAGCCGCCTCATTCTCTGCCGTCCCTTTCTTCTTTTGCCATCTATTGTTCCCAGAATTAGGCTCTTCTCCAGTGAGTCCCTCCATCTCATTAGGTGGCCGAAGTATTTGAGTTTCATCTTCAGTATCTGGCCTTCTAAAGAGCAGCCATGGTTGATCTCCTCAAGCACTGACCGGTTTGATCGCCTTGCGGTCCAAGGGACTCGCAGGAGTCTCCTCCAGCACCACAATTCAAAGGCCTCAATTCTTTGGCGCTCAGCCTTCCTTATGGTCCAGCTTTCACAGCTGTGCATTGCAACTGGGAAAACCATGGCCTTGACTATACGCACTTTTGTTGCAGGGTGATGTCTCTGCTTTTCAGTATGCTGTCTACATTTGCCATAGCTTTCCTCCCCAGGGGCAAGCATCTTTTAATTTCTTGGCTGCAGTCCCCGTCTGCGGTGATCTTGGAGCCCAGGAAAATAAAATCTGTCACTACCTCCATTTCTTCCCCATCTCTTTGCCAGGAAATGATAGGACCAGATGCCATGATCTTAGTTTTCTTAATGTTGAGTTTCAAGCCAACTTTGCGCTCTCCTCCTTCACCCGTATCAAGAGGCTTTTTAGTTCCTCTTCACTTTCTGACATAAGAGTGGTATCATCTGCATATCTGAGTTTGTTGCTATTTCTCCCAGCAATCTTAATTCCAACTGGTGATTCATCCAGCCCCGCCTTTCTCATGATGTGCTCTGCATATAAGTTAAATAGGCAGGGCGACAGTATACAGCCTCGCCAAACTCCTTTCTCAATTTTGAACCAATCAGTGGTTCCATGTCCAGTTCTCACTGTTGCTTCTTGACCCGCATATAGGTTTCTCAAGAGACAAATAAGATGGTCTGGTACTCTCACCTCTTTAAGAACTTGCCACAATTTGTTGTGATCCACGCAGTCAAAGGCTTTAGCATAGTCAATGAAGCAAAAGTAGGTGTTTTTCTGGAACTCCCTAGCTTTCTCCATGATCCAGCGTATGTTGGCAATTTGATCTCTAGTTCCTCTCCCTCTTTGAAATCCTGCCTGTACTTCTGGCAGTTCTCAATCCACATACTGCTGGAGCCTAGCTTGTAGGATTTTGAGCATAACTTTGCTAGCATGTGAAATGAGTGCAATGGTGCGGTAGTTTGAACATTCTTTGGCATTGCCCTTCTTTGGGATTGGAATGTAAACTGACCTTTTCCAATCCTGTGGCCACTGTTGAGTTTTCCAAGTTTGCTGGCACATTGAGTGTAGCACTTTTACTGCATCGTCTTTTAGGATTTTGAATAGCTCAGCTGGAATACTGTCTCCTCCACTAGCTTTGTTGTTGCTCAGAAGCCCCCTCTACACAAACAATTATGCATCGCCAAGACTCTCCTTGCTTGTTGCCCATTGTATTTTTAATTTCTTTTGTGATTATCTGTATTTCATGGAGTTGCTTCTTTTTAAAATGAGAAGAGATAAAAGATAAGTATGCTTGTCCACTTGCTGGATCATGTGCAATGACTAATTACAGGCTATATGGTGCTTTAGCGTTCATGTATGTGCATTGCGATGCATGCACACTAGAGTCAAGATGATGAATTTATGTGAGACCTTACATGCTCTGGAAATTTAAACAGTAGAAGGGGACCAAAGTGGGCCATGGAAATATGTGATGATTGCCATTACATGAACTTGGTTACTAGAAGGCAGATTTCCCTGGATTGGTGCTCTTGGGATGCTATCGACTACAACTCCCTAACTATTGGCTACAATGAGTGGGATTGATGGAAGTTGGAAGATGAAAAGGCATATGGAATGGTGAGATAGCAGGGCTGTGCCAAAGACTTCTTGGGAAAATAGGGCTATTCTGTGCCCCATTAAAGTAAAATGCTGGCAGTACCCCTTTTTAAAGTGCCTGATCCCGCCTAAACTTGGAAGCTAAGCAGGATTGGGCCTGGTTGAAATCTGAGTGGGTGCCTTAACTGTGAACTGCCCAGAAAGTTTCAGCTACAGGTGGTATAGAAATGGATGATGATGATGGAGAAGAAGAATTATGGGGCAATGGAAACAGCAAAGTTGCAAAACAGGCAATTGTTCAAGCATTGTGGTTCCAGTCCAGTAAGGGAGCAGACAGACCGGTGTGGTCAGTGTACAAGCAAGTAGAGGTCACAGCATGGTTAAGAAGCCAGATACCTTCCACGATCCAGGAGCAAAGTCAAGCAGGCATCCAAGCATCAGTGGCATAGAGCATCAATTATCAAGGAAGGCATGGGAAACAAGGTAAAACATACTGAAGCTGAAGAACAGTGTAATTTCCTGTAGGTAGACACAGAAGGCTTTAATTGTCAGAGACTGATCATAGCATCCATAGCAAGCCAGAGCACTCAGAGGAGTGATCCAGCAGGGACCTGAAAGCCTGAGATGAAGACCAGAAGAGCAGAATTGCTTCTGGTAAATTTAGGCCTTATTGGACATATGAGATGGCAGTCCTTGGGTGCTGGGTGCTGTTTCTGGGGTTGCTCCCAGGCAAAATGTTTTTTATGCAGCTGGTCTGCCTTCTACACTGACATTGATGGAATATCCACATTATGTCATCTCCCTTTTGTAACCCTCCAGTATTTCCCCAGTGTTTCTTCTGCCTTTATTCTTAGCAGAAAAAGTTAGTTAGAGGAAAAACAATGGCAATGCTGTACAATGAGGTTTGAATGTTAGTTCCAGGAGCCCTCTATCTGACCCCCCGCCGCATTTCAGAAACAGAGACCCTCCAGCTCAGGGACCAGGTGCAACCCCACTTTTCCACAGCAGGCTCACAAGCTTCTTTTCCTGTCCTCCTCAGTCACTCACTGGAGAGATAAGTAGGCATGTAAAGGCAGTTTTCCAATAAATAGCTCCCAAAGAATCTCACAGATATTTTAAGCCATGCGTTTTTGCAGAGGGTAGAACTGTTGCACAGGGCCTATGCTATGTTTCCCCTCCATAGAGCATCACGTCCTCCCATCATGACATTGATCATGACCCACGTACCCCTTCTAACCTGCACCAGAGGGTGGCATCAGGTAGTGGGCTACAAGCTACCAAGGGGGTGAGAGGGATTTAATACCCAACTGCCATGTTCAGTGGCAGTTTTGTGTTTCTGCCAGCGTGAAGTTTTCCCCTACGAAACAGAATGCTACAATTCGAAGCAGAAGAGCAACAGCATGAAAATAACACTAAGAGGGTATTTTTCCAATCTTGAGCCAGAAGAGAGGGAATAGGGTACGAGACTGGACATCCCTTATATAAGAGGTCAGATAAGACTAACAAAGCTGGAGGGAGGAAATTGCCTTCCCTGGTATCCAAAACACCACAACATGGGTGCCGGGCAAGCCTCTCCACGGAAGGCCTTCCTCAAAAATGGCACTGCCATCGAAAAGGCCTTTTCCTTAATGGCTACCATGGTTTAGAACCCAGACTAGCCAGACAATCCATCATGTAGGCTGGTCCCAAAAGATTTAGGACAGGTATGCAAAACCTTTTTCAGTCTGTGGGCCAAATCCATTTCAAGCTTTTGGGGGCCATGTTCCATGGTGTGTGGGACTGAAAGGCAAATACCAGAAAACCCCCCAGTGCTGGCAGGTTTTATTGTAAATCCGGTAACTAAACCTTTGGAGAGGCTTCTCAACCTTTTAGAATGTGTGTGTGTGTGTGTGTGTGTGTGGGGAGGGCTGTATAAAATCAGGGGAACCTACCAAATGATTGGTGGTCTGGGAAAAGGGGGAGAGGTCGGGGTTTGATGGTGTAGTTCTCAGGGGAACTTCAGAAATTGGGTTAGAGTCCCAGGAAGGTTAGATCTGATCCTTGGGCTTGAAGTTCTGTTCCAGTGCCTTAATCTTTAAAAAGTCAATACCAGTTCTTTTAACTAGGCCTGGAAACTAACTGAAGCTTCTGGATCATTTCTGAAACTTATTCCATGTACTGATGATCATTTCCCTTCAAACTCAGCATTGTCTGCTTTGACTGGCAGAGTCTCCCTTAGAGATAGCTTTTTCCAAAATCTGTTTGCCTGAAGACTGAAGTTGGGATGCCTGACACACCACATAGG
The DNA here is from genome assembly GCF_004798865.1 of Varanus komodoensis. Classification (NCBI taxonomy): domain Eukaryota; kingdom Metazoa; phylum Chordata; class Lepidosauria; order Squamata; family Varanidae; genus Varanus; species Varanus komodoensis. The sequence goes on from NW_025335684.1 coordinate 14,085,855, forward strand.
TGCCCCACCACTGGGCTACAGTTCCTCCCCAAAAAGAAATACAAGGCTGCAGAACAGTGCCGTCTTTGAGGAAAGAAGAGGCTGCAGTCTGAGGGAAACCTAGGGATTGCCTATAAATACCTGCACAGACGAGGAGCTCTGATGGAGGGGGCGGATGATCATTTTAGTCAATGAGAAGCAGTTCGACACAGCAATTTGTAGCGCGAGCAGGAGGGAGGAAGAAAGACGAATGTATCAACAGAGCAAGCATGCATCCTGGGCTTACCACCTATCTGTGGAGTGGGACTGGGAAGGATGCAAGAATGCAGCCAAGGTTGTAAGACTATGATATGAATGGCAACCATGTTTGTGTATGGCAGGACAGGGCAGGCTTGAGGCTTGCAAGATCTTTTTTGCATTTTACTAGAACCCACAGTTCCAAAACAGACTGAAGGCACAATTTTATGCCTATTTGGATAAGAAAAAAGGCCTAAGACTCCCAGCATACCCCAGCCAGCCAGTAAATTTCAGAGTGGGCATGGGATTTGAACCCCCGGATTTTAAGCTTCAAAAACCACTTAGCAAATGTTAGGGCACCCCATTCTCTTTCCTGCTCCTGAACTGGCCACTGATCTGCTCTTCAGCAAGCAGGCAGGACAGGAAAGAATTGTTTCCTTGCCCAACATAATCTTCCTCTGAGCCTCTAGCATCCCCCGCACCCCTTCCTCACCATTTCTCTCTGTCCCTTTCTCAAGCTGCCTTCTTTCTCTCCCTTCACAGCTCCCATCCTTGTTCATTCTGTATATCTTGCTGTTTCAGCTCCTCACAGCCTCTGCCCCTCACTGTTTCTTCCCTAACTCATTTTCTTAGAGTAGCCACTTTGCCCACAGCCAGCCACATCCTCTATGGGAGGCATTTTCTGGTCCCCACATCAAATTCTCAGATGTGTCCACAGGTTCAAAAGGTTAGGGAATCCTTTTCTGTGAAGATGGTGGTGATACATGAACAACATTGGCGCCAGTACTGGATGTGCATCAGCAGCAGCTTTGCTGAGGGGTTGCCCCTGCTGGGGGAAGCAGCTGGGCATTCAGGACCCAGTAAAAAGTGTTCTGCTGGCCCTGGATGTACCACCGCCTACTTCTTCTGGGGACTGAAGCTCCATGCATTGCATAGAGAAAATGTCTTTGGATTGATCGCTCTAGGTGAAAAGATCAGGGAGCAAAGATCTGGGTTGGTGACCCTGGAGGGCTGCTGCCAGCCTGTGTCAGTCCTGGGCTAAATGGACAAATGCTCTGGCTTGTTATGAGTTTCGTATTGCCCACTATTTAGTGGGGGATTTGAATGTGGGCCATTCATGTGCAAGACTAAGGTGGTCATTGAACTGCATTGCACTATGCTGCACGGGCTCTAACTGGGCCCGCTCCAGGTACGCTGAGCAAAAGTTCCCCACAGAATGTCCAGCCTTACTGGAGGGCACCCAATCTGAGTGCTGATTATTTATTTAAAACTCTTATATGCACTCCCTTATGCACAGCATCTCAGGACGGCTTACAATCATTAAAACAAAAACACAATAAAACAACCATATCAATATAATAAGTAATAAATAACTAGGAAATATAAGTTAAATAAAAAGCAACTGTTCTGAGTGCTGATTATTTGAGAGAACTGTGTTACATTTAATTTCAGTGTTGAAATGTATGAAGGGTGAGATTTCAGATTAGAAATCCAGAGGGGAAAAATTAGTCTGGTTTTTGAACTTGTGCCACACTTTAGTTTCCAGCGGCTTGGCTTCGGTGCACCCCAGGGAGAGGCTTTTCAGCAAATGTGATGACTGACCACTTCTCTCTCTCCCTCCTTCAGCATGACAATGAGTGCAGGCTCTGTTGAGCAGGAGCCCTCTCGGAAGCTGGCCTGCTGCGGTGTGCCGCTCATCACTGAGGACATGCAGTCTCTGGCCATCCGCACACTTTCCGGCACGGACATCAACAAACACTACGACCTCATCCGTGAGCTGGGAAAAGGAACGTACGGCAAGGTGGACCTTGTCTCCCACAAGAGCACAGGTGAATTTAGCACTGCCCCCGTGGGTGGAGTCCAGGCAGCCGGATACCCGGAAGTCTCACTTTGCAGTATAGGACTGCAAAACCATTTCCTGGCAGGGGACCAAATGATGTCGCCAGCCAGTATGTGGTCATACCTATTCCAGCATTTCTCTATGAGCAGGAATAGTGCAAGTGACCAAAAAGATCTGGGGCATAGGCCCAAAGCACAAAAAGAAAAAAACACATGCACACACATTTGCACAGGCTAATTTACATCTGATCTGAAATCTCTTTGAATGTGTGTCTTGAAGGGATCCTGTCTCCTTAGGACTCCTGTTTGTGAAAAAAAGGGGGGTTGCAGGAAAAAACTCAGAATGAATTATTTGGGGGGGGGGGGCAACAGCAGGAGGTGGCTCACATGTGGGCAAAGGCCAGTTCATCCTGGGAGATTCAAGTGCCTGAGAGCTCTTCAAGTGCCCTGTGCCCGTGATAGGTCAATGGCCTCACACAGATTTGGCGCTCAAAGGCCTGGCCTTAGTGAGCTGCTGCTTAACACCACCTCCGATGCTAAGAGAGATGCAGAGTTCTGTTTCTCTCTGAGCATGGAGAAAGGGACGCAAGTGGAACACGGGAATCCCTGCTGTTTTCTACAGTCTCAGGTAACAGCAGGATTCCTTATTGTGGCGGAATTCCTCCAGGGTGGGGCTTGGTTCCTGTAGGGTTCCCAGGAGAATTAGGCTCATGGGCAAGGGATTCTGCACCCCTGCTTTAATAGGCTGGCCATAGACCTTGGGGGTCTTCACCATGGGTCCCCAGCTGATGCCTTTTCTGTTCCTTTTGCCTCCCATTAGTGCTGTCCCAGCAAATTCTCTGCTGCATGCAGTGGCTGCTGGAACCCTGGGCAATGGAGAACAGGGGCAGCATCTGCCTCTACCACCCTCCCAGAAAAGTGAGGAAGGCTGGGGCTTCAAGGAGCCATTTGTTTTGTAAAGATCAACTGATATACTTCAACAAAATGTCTTCACCAGGAGCACTAAAGAAAGTGACCTGAATTTCAAAACAATGAATGCTGACTGCTAAAACAAACCATAATGATTTGACCAACTAAAAAGTATGAATGGTATAATATTGCATAAAGAATTCAGAATAGATTCTGATCCGAGTCCATGCAATGTTATATAGCCAGATCTACAGTTCAGAAGCCTGGAAAGATGAAGTAAGCATAGGATTATAGGCTTATCACACACATCACGTAATCTTAGTTGTATCAGCAGCTTGATTCCTCTCAAAAGGTAATGGAGTTAAAAAATCTTTGAAATGAGTCTTAAAAAAATGAATACAAAACCTAAACTCAGAACTAAAAGTGCCTTATAGAAAGAACTGAGTAAGACTTGAAGGGGGCATAAAGTTTTACTTGTTCTCCTGCGATATTGTGGTGTAGAATCTTATAGCCTTGACCTAATACAGATCAAACCTATATCTTTTTGTTATCATTTGGCCAAAAGTTGAGGCCGGAGCCTGAAGTGGAACTGATTTGATTGCGAATCCATCTCAAGTTCCTTGCCCTGATTGTCACCATTGTTTTATCAGGGCAGTGACCTCTGGAGGATCCATTCTTCCCAACATCTCCTTCGCAGTAGAATTAAATGACTTTCTCAGCATTTCCCTTCCACAGGCACCAAGATGGCACTTAAGTTTGTCAACAAGAACAAGACCAAACTGAAGAACTTCCTGAGAGAGTTCAGCATCACCAATACACTGTCCTCAAGCCCATTCATCATCAAGGTCTTCGATGTGGTCTTTGAGACGGAGGAGTGCTATGTCTTTGCCCAGGAATACGCACCTGGAGGAGATCTCTTTGACATCATTCCACCACAGGTACCCAGACATCAGTTACATGGACTTTTTTGCTGTGTAGATGACCCAAGTCATCATTCTGTGGGAAAGTGAGGGTTCTTGACCCGAATGGAACTTGAAACGATCAGGCTGGTAAATGTGTCACACTGCAATTCTTGGGTTGCTTAATCCAGGAATTGCCAGGAATGAGCAAAATGCACTGTTTCCAGCACACCCGCCATGTCTGCTCTCAAATAACACAATTTCCTGGCTTGTTTCATGATTTGTGAACCTGGGAATTCTGCATTGTTTATGGCATAAAATAACTCACAAATAACGCAACAGCAAACCATGGACATGATTTCCAAATAACCCAACAACAAACCATGATTACACATGGTTTAAACCATGTTTAAACCCTTACTCAAACCAGAAATTTGATTAAATTTTGAGCATATCACAAAACATCTGAGGAACAACACCTTCCTGGGTTTTTAATAAAAAGTAGAAACAGTGAGCAGGTAGGAGGAAGTGCCTTCATTGTTTTGGTCACCTCTGGCAATTCCTGGGTTAAACGACATGTGAATTGGGTTAATTTCTCAAGCTGCTTTCCACTCAGGATGTTATATATTGCAATGATGGCCAAAAAAATGGGTCTCTCTGAACCAGCCTTCCTCAACCTGGTGCCCTGTAGAAGTTTTGGATTTCAACCCCCATCAGCCCCAGTCAACATAGCCAATAGTTAGAAATGTTGGGAGCTATAGGTAAAGCATCTGGCAGGATGTATTACTACAGGGGGTTGTTTCAGCCAAGACACCTCAATTTAGAGTTGAGGGTAATCAGGAAGAAACAAAACCACTTGTGTGAAAGATGATATACAATTTATAGAACACCAAATTGGAATATTATTATTATATTACATTTATATCCCACCTTTCTTCCTCTTGCAAGAAATATAGGGAAGTTTATAGATTTCTGCCCTTTTCCATTTTATCCGCACAACAACTATCCTGTGATGTCGATTAGGGCGAGAGTCCATGTTTGGCTCAAAGTCACCCAGGGAGCTCAGGGCTACATGGGGACTGGAACCCAGATCTCCCATGCGGCCTAATCACTGTGCCCCACTGACTCTCCAATGCATATTACCATACGCAGGCAAAGAGAAAACTTAGGGTTGGGCCAGGTTGAAATCTGGATTAGGTGACTTGAGTCAATCATGAAAGCCAAAGCAGAAGTGGCTAATCGGTAGATTCAATAGATGCCACCCTGGATTCTGGAAGGTGCCAAAAGCTGCTAGAAGCTGTGAAAAGCTTCCAGAGGGGGAAAAAAGAGGGAGGGCAAGAAAAACCAGAGGATCTCAATTAATTTTAGCAGAAGAGTGTGTTAACTTCCCCATCTCTAGGCTGAGGTCAGGAATTCGAAGTGGCTGATACCTACCTGAGGCTCTTTGCTATAGGTTTCTCACAGCAATTAAACTCTACAAATGTCTATTGTTTTTATGGTTACACTAAAGCCCTGGGCTGGATGCTGTAAATACTTCATGCTAACTCTTCATCTTAGTGTCTTCTGGTTATTGATTCCAGGTTGAAGGAGGTTAAGCTAAACCTAGTCCCCGAAGCAATTTCCTTGTTGCTCTGTCAAATTGTAATCGATGGGCAATAGAAGCCAGAAGTGGGAAACTTTGCCTTGATGTGGCCCACAAAGGCACTCTGGCCTTCAATTTTCCCACTGTTTTCCTACCCCAGCCAGAAGGTTTGGAAAAAAACCTTTCCCCTGGAACCAACCTTAATTTCTGTTTGCATATGAATGAATGTGGAGCACGTGGCTATGAGAGAGAAAACTGGTGGCCCTTTGCACTCCTGCTTTGCTCCTTACCCCACTGATGATTTGTAGCCCTCCTGGGAAAGTCCTCAGGACGAAAACAGTTCTCCAGCCCTGCTATACAAGCTTGCAGGAATGCTTGTGGGGAACGAAAATGGTTTCCAAATTGTAAGAATTAAGAAATATTCTGTGCTGATAATGTTATACGTCTCATGGTATTGTGCAGGAAAATGGGAAGTGAGCTGATTTGTATGTGGTGCTTTGCATAAACAGACACTGCCTGCCCCCCTTACAGTGTGACCATGTCAACATAATTATAGAGCCCGAGGTCACCTAGTGAGAAGAGATACAGTCTCTGCCTCCAGGCAACTGACTAGGAATAGAACATCTCCTGAGATGAGAGAAGTTGGCCATTCCCCATGTATTTTCATTATGATTTATTGAATTTCTTAGTTGCCTTTCCTTTTTAAAGACACATCAATTTACAATTCAAACAATGCACATTATAATAATATCGCATAATTCAGGCAGGCTGGACCTAGAAATGAAGACAGTTCCCCCTCACCCCCACAATCTTTTTTGGATAAAATAAGAAGTGGACACAGAAAGACTTTCTTCCACCTGCAGAACTCAGACCATTTCCTGGTCAGCAATTCTTGCTCTCAGGACGCATTAGGGAAACGAGGGGACAAAATCTGCCCCACTTCTTGAAGCAGAATGCAGAAATATGCCATCCTCCCAGCCACCAGTCTCCCCCCCCCCACCCCAGTTAGTAACGTGGTGGGAAGCGTGGGGCTCAGCCAGGACATGTTGGGAGGCCCTGTAGATTGTTGCTCATGGTGTCCTTCTGGGTTCGCAGGTGGGGCTTCCAGAGGACATGGTGAAGCGCTGCGTGCAGCAACTGGGCCTGGCACTAGATTACATGCACAGCAAGAACTTGGTGCACCGGGACATCAAGCCAGAAAATGTGCTCCTCTTTGACCGTGACTGCCGGCGTGTCAAGCTGGCGGACTTTGGCATGACACGCAAGGTGGGCTGCCGGGTGAAGCGCATCAGCGGGACCATCCCGTACACAGCGCCCGAAGTGTGTCAGGCCGGCCGGGCCGAGGGCTTCACTGTGGACACCAGTATTGATGTGTGGGCTTTCGGGGTGCTCATCTTCTGTGTGCTAACAGGCAACTTCCCCTGGGAGGCTGCCTCCGCTTCAGACACGTTCTTCGAGGAGTTTGTGAGGTGGCAAAAGGGACGCCTGGCTGGCCTGCCCTCCCAGTGGCGCCGATTCACGGACAATGCACTGCGAATGTTCCAGCGCTTGCTGGCCCTCGACCCAGAAAAGCGCTGCCCCGTGAAGGAGGTCTTCTTCTTCATCAAGTATGATCTGATGTCAGAGGTCCGCCGCCGGCCCTCGTATCGCTCCCGCAAGCACACTGGGGACAAGCTTTCTGCTGGCCCTCACCGCCACGAGACGCCCAGCACCTGCACCCCGACTCCTCTTAAGAGGACCATCCTGACAGAAGGCAGTGTCTCCCGGCTGTCTGCCTCAGAGCCCGGCCTCCCGTCCCCAGGGGCAGGGAGCAGAACTGACGGGCGTCAGGACAAAGGCAAAAGCCAGATGCTGCTGGCCACCGCCATCGAGATCTGCGTCTGAGGAAGGCACGGCTGGCCCCCTGTGCCCCCGCCCCCCCGCGGCCTGCCGTTCAGATGGCGGCACGCGGCGGTGTCCCTCGACTGCTCTGGGACAGGCTGTGTGCAGAAGAATTCCTTTTTATCCCCCAAGGGACCAAGTTCCATATCTTTCAAGCAAAAAAGATTAAAAAAAAGAAAAAAAAAGAACGAAAGAAAGAAAGAAAAGAAAAAAGAGAAAAAAAAACAGGAAAAAAGAGAGCGATTCACCTTTTACTCAATAACCCTAAGGGTGTGAAAAGTGATCTCTGGAATAGCTAAGGCTACAGCAGAAGGCGGCTTTCCTCACCCAGAGACTTGGGGGCTGGTGGGTGGCACGGAGGGAGAGTGGCACGAGCAGGGCGGGCGGCGGCGCACTTGCGTCGCTGTCACGTCCTGAGCGAGGGAGAGCTTCTCCCACAGGCCGCTCGCTTTTCACCAGTCGGGACCAGCCTTTGGGTGGTTTCTGTCTGAGGGGGAAGGAAGGCCGACCCTTGCCAAGGAATTAATAATAATAAATAATAATAAATAATAATGGTACTAATTGATCTAGGAGGGGAGATGAAAGGACAGAAGTGGGCGAGAGCAGCCCAGTGGTCTGACGGGCAGTGCCAGTGCAGGGTTGGCGTGTTTGCTGGGCCAGATGGAGAGCCAAGTGGCTGGGGCTTGTGCTTTAGGGCCACTGGAGGGGAACGAACAGGGGCTTAGTTGCCCAGCAACCACGGGACTGATATGTCTTGCGCAAACGGGCAGCCCTCCCCGTGCGCTGCGGAGCCTCAATGCCGCTGCAAGCAGCTCCCCAGAAAGGAGGCCGAAGGGCTCAGCGTGCTGTGGGGAGGAGCCTCGGTGGCCTGACAGGCCTCTGCGTCCATGTTGTGCTCGCAAGGGGGTCCCTGCGGCAGCCCTAGAAAGAGAGCCCAAGGGGTGAATCCACAGCATTCAGACTGGCCACATTTCTTCTCGGGATGTGGCAGGAAGGAGTGGGGGATCTTTCCCTTTGCCTGGCACTAGCCCCCCCCCCCCCCCCCGCCGCCCCCATGAATACTGAGCGCAGAGTCAGGATGAGGTAGACATATGACAGGGCTGCCAGAGAAGCAAAGGGTGCCACTGATGTAGCAAGTGTTTCCTGTGTCATATGTGCATGTGTAGGTGTGTGTATGTGTGTGTATGTGCGTCTACATGGTTGTCAGGTCAACTGTAGCTGTTTGCTGTGTGGCCGTCACCCCTCAGGAAAAAAGATTTTTCTTTGGCTCCTTGGGCCGAACAATAGGGTTGGATCTAACACTAAATTACTCTGGTTTCATGACTGGAAGAATGAAGTGGAAGTGACTTCCCCCACCCGGACAGAACTGGGCAGGCATGTTGTGAGGTATTTCTGAGCAGGGGACAAAGCGGGAGCAGAAAAGGCCTCTCGCAACCTGCTGGGACAACAAGCAACTCGGACTGGATTGTCCCTGTTAAATCCAACTTGCTAAGTGGGTGAGAGATTTCGTGAGTTCACCTGTAGGGATACCCCTCCTAGGCAGCTGTTAGATTCTTTAGAGACCAAGGCCAAGGCAGAAAAGTGCATTAAACAGAGTATGGCTTCCTTAGAATGACTTTAATGTTGTGGAAGTGCTTAAAATGAGGACTGTCAGAATTTTTCATGGCCATCTGACTGGATTAGGGGAGGGGGCAGGCGGGAATGGGAGAGAAAGAGAGTGTGCTGGAGTCCCAAATAAGAAGAAGAATAAGAAAACCTCAGTCAGAGCTGCAGATTCTACTGTGCACAAAGTGATAAGAAAATATGGGGTAGATGTCTAAACATTACCAGCACCAGAATTAAGAGTTTACCAGAGAGAGTCACCACACTGCAATACCCTCTGTCGAATGACGATCTTCAGATGATATCAAGGGCTCATTTCGTACAACTCTTTGATCTGGGCTGACTTTTTAATCCACTTGGGGTTCTGATACACTTGTGTCAAAGTTGCTTGGAGGTGGAGAAAGGGTGCTTTGGCCGTTTTGTCAGCTATCCCAGTGTGGACTCCTTGGGCCAGCAGCGATGCCAAACTGCAGAGGTGATCCCAGCTCCTGGGCCATGGGAACACCATTATCTGGACTGTGGACCAGACAGAGAGAAAATCAATCTATTAGCCCAGATAGAAAATAAGTCTAGTCATGCATCCAAAAGCCATGTATATTATCCCTGAAGTGAATGACAAGATGGCGGGGAGTGTTTTGAAGGTCACCTCGCAGTTAGACTAGGGCTTCGGTGGCCAGGAATTGAGGGCCCTTTACTTTTTCCACGAAGGGGCTCCCACTGACGCAACACCTGCTTTTCACCAAGGGCTTAGAACAATACTGACCTCCCTTTGCTGTTGACACATTGACCTGTGAGGAGGCCCTTCTTTGGAGAGGCGCTAGAGTTAATTGTCCTTAGGTGCTGTTGTTTTGGGAAGGCTCACCCCAGAGGAAGGTGTGCCGCCTGCCACCCTTTCCTGTGAACCTAAGTTGGCTCTGCCTTGTCCGTGTTCCATCCACTCTCCAGCTCCCCTTCCTGGTGGAGAAGGGAGTGGTGTCGGACAGGAAACCCAGCTTGGTCTCTCATTTCATGGGCTGCACCCTCATGTCTCCTCCAAGCCACACTGGGCACACCCTGTGTGTGAAAAAGTGTGCACACGCACACGCGTGTGTGTCAGACTCCCCAGGGCTCCGTTCTTTCTGCACCAAGGGCTATAATGCTATTTCTGAAGGAACAGCAGTTTACAAAATCAAAACACACCAAGTGGCTGCCCACCATCCATCCTGCCATGCCTGCCCTTCCCGACTTGATGGGGTATCACCCAGCAGCTGGTGTTTACCAGAGTCTGTGTGTGCTTGTGTGCTTGCATGTATAAACCAAGGGTGCGTTTTCTAAGGAATCAGTGCCAACCATGGTCTGTGCTGAGGATCTGCCCTTGCTGAACACGTCAACCCTCAATTGTCTTGTAAGCTTGTGAGATGCACAGCAGCCCTGCGTGCCCAGCCAGATCTAACCATTGCATCCTCCTCTTAGCCAGGTGTTCACGAGGTTAGGGGGAGAGTATGAGGGATGCCACCTAACTGCCTTTTCTACCCTCCCTTCGGGCAAATTTCCGATCTTGAGGTGCACCAAATGTCAAAACCGTCTGTGGTGTGACCTGATAGACCTGCCATGCATCCCTTCACCTGTCCGTACTTGCTAGTTAATCGGTCCATCTTGACACTCCTTCCCAGAGTTTTTCGGGGAGAGTGCAGTGACGTCACTCTCCTCTCCCTCAGTATCAGCCTGCCATTTTGTGTGTGCAAGGGGGGTTGGGTTGGCAGCCAATGCTAGGATTTTTTTAGAAATAGGCACTGCACAGATTTTTTTAGAAATAGGCGCTGCAAATGTCTCCTTTTTGCCTTAGGTCGCAATTGTCCTTGATCTTTTGTGCAATAATGTAGATAAGGATTCAGAACACCATATAGACCTTGTTTTGTTTTTAATTTTTTCAATTCTTTGTTTTTGTGGGGGGGGAATTGAAGGGGAAGGGTGGGGCTGCTAGGGGTTGGGGCTGTTTGGGGGTGCGCAAGTGTGTGATATTTTCCATTACTCTTGCCTTGTTCATGGTTGTTTCCCCTTTCGTTGGCTGTCCCCTTCTCCCCTTCATACAAGGACTTTGTTTTCCTGTAAAACATGTTACCTCAGTTTCTGTCACTGCTGAGAAGAATTTTTAAAATTAAAAATGGCAACAAATCATTTTTAAAAATGCAAAATAATAATAATAACACAACCTCATATGAAAGATGGGTATGCTATGAAAGATAAGACTTTTTTAAAAACTTAAAAATGATAATTTCCTGTTGTAGCATTGAAGCAGTGAAACTTGTCCAAAGCAGCAATTCTGGAGGAAAATTTTTTCCAAAGCCCAAGATCAGTAGCACCTGTAGCATTTGGTTGCCGCTCTCTTTAAGGAAGGGGGGCATGTCCCAGACCATGAACCCTAACCTGGAGCCCTCCAGATGTGTTGGATTACTGCTCCCATCATCCCCAGGCAGCATGGCCAAGGCTATCATGCAGGAACCTTATCTATTGTCCCTTTTAAGAGACCATGGGAGCAACATTCAACAGGTGCCTCTTCCCACAGCATTGCCCTGGGAAAATTGCCACCTGTGGTCTCCCTACAGACCTCTTAAAGGGCCACAAATTGTGCCTTGTTTTGGCATACGATAAAGTGGTGGAGTTTAGAAAATACTTGGAAAGCCAAATGGGATTTCTAGAACTTTCCCATTTTTCAATTTCTGAGTCGTGCTGTAAGAAGCAGTTCCTTTTCTCTGTTCTTTTCCCTAGCTAAGGATTAAAGAGCAGTCTTAATTCCAAGCTGCCGTGGCTTCCCTCGTGGGTTCCTGAGCAGTGTTAGCTATAGACTTTGTGACCTCAAGGGACTCCTCTCCCTGAGCATATCCCTTCTTTGCCAGGTCCTCGGTGGACTCCCTGTGGGGATGTGGGTCTCAGCAAGCGCCAAAGCACAATATAGGCCATTGCGCTGAAAACCACTGTTTTGGTGAGAAGACTTCCCTAGGGCTGGTGCTCGGGGCTGGCATGACCAGGCACTGCCGAGGGCCCACGTCCAGGTGCCTCTTGTCCTGGCCCAGATGAGGGTGGTGATGAGATAGAGCAGCAGGGGGTTCCCCTCTGCGTCCACTCACCAGCCCTGTACCTGTCATGCGGGCAAGAGGTAGCCATAGGGAGAAAGGAGAAGGAGCAAGAGCAGCTGGGGACACAGGAGGTGAGCTCAGTGAAGGAGGGGCCCATTGAAAGTGTCTTCTTTACAAGTCCTCAGAGCCTGGAGTTGGCACTGCCCCCCTGTCTGTTTAACAAAGCTAAGACTGCCTTGGATGGATTGTGCCCCTCTGCTTCCTATAGTATTGTCTAAACCATGCCCTGAAATCCATCTCCTCTCCTTGCATTATGGTGTGGCCATCACTGGGGATAGTCCTTTGTCCAGTCTTTAAGCCAACAATGTTGTTTGAACATAACTCCTTTGGAGAAGCTTCACTGCCTTATGTCAGTTTGTGTTTGTGACTTAGCGTTGTGAACTGATCGGTCATCTATGCGCTGTTCTTGTACTGTACTCCTGCAAGGAGAGGGAGGGGGTGCCATAAACCCACATGAGTGAGGCAATGTGCCAACGTGGGGACACCCCCTGGATAGACAACTGCTCCTTCCTGGAGGAAAGAGAAAGGGAAAAGAATAAAAATGGAGCAAAGACCCAATCACCATCACACACACGAAAGCGCGGAACAAATGTTTGTAAATATTCTGGGATTCTTGACTTGTGCAAAGGAGGTTTTTAAATGTTATTTAATTCTATATTGCTGACAATTGCTATAAAATAAAAACCAAGGGGTAAAAGTATATATGATGTCTGTGCATATTAATAGATTTTGAGGGGGAAATATGGGGGCATGGGAGGAAAGCCTGATCAAAATTGGAAGCAGGTCATTCATGTAAAAGTTATATTGGTTTCATAACTTTAAGCTGCATAGTTTCCACATGCAACTGGTGCAAGGCAAGTGCCATAAAAAGACAGAAACACACACAGCTGCACTTCAACCAGCTGTTCTTGCTCCTCCGCCTCTTATCAGGACCCCCCCCCCTTGCTTGACAGGTGGTGAGCCAGAAGACAAGGAGCCCAACATGTTGACTGCTCTTTCTCCTCCTCCTGTCACTGTTACCTGGGTGAGAGTCAGGTGAACAAGCAGGTTCAATAGTGAAGAAGAAGAGCAATTACTGGGTACTTTTCTCACTGGGCCCCTTGTGTGCTGTGGCCCTTGGCAGGTATCCTTTGACAACAACTCTGCTGCAAAGAAAACCTTCTCGTTGCTCTTTGGGATCATACCCTGTGGGAGAGCCCGTGCTTGGCAGATAAGAGGACCCAAGTTCATTCTTGGCATTTCCTACTGAGCTGATGCAGCAGCAGCGAGTGCTGCAAAAGGCTTCTGGAAAGCCACTCCTTCTAATTCGCCACCAGGCTGGATGCCATTCTCTTCTTGATCCATGCCTAGCCCTGTGGTAGCGGAGCCGATTCTACTGGGAGAGGGAGGCTGACTGAAGCCTTGGACAGCCCTGGGAGCAAACAGGCCAGGGATGTTACAAGGCCGCTAGTGGGAAAACAACCATCTTGGGATCTCTGAAGCATTCATGGATCTAGAGAAGGCGAGAAGAAGAGACCGTCCATCCCCCTTCTGTGATGATGCCATTGCTACTGCTATGTTTTTGTGTGTTTTATCAACATAATCATAATCATCTCCTCTGTACTGTCAAATAGCTGCTAAAATTAGCTAAAATTGGGGGAAGTTAGGGAGTGGGCTTGTGGCATTAAGAGCCCCCAAGTTTCTCCCCCCCCCCAAATATTTTGAGCACTGTCGCTGGCAGGGGCAGGGGCCTTTGCTTAGGAAATGGTAGGGCACAGAACTTGATTTCAGTTCCATGCTTCTTGTTGTGGTCAAGGGCACATACTCTGCACATTCTCTGATACACCCTTCTTCTCTTTGAGCATGTTTGAAGATGTTATTAGGGGCTTCCCAATTCCCTGAGTGGGAAGAAGTTCCATGGCAGTCCTACCCAGGTTGGGTTTTCTATCTGGAGGAGGGATCATAGCTGTCCTTTTGAGACTGTGTTTGGTTGATCTGCATATACACACCAAGAGCAGAAGTGGAGGCAAACAGCACACAGACTTCACCACAAGACAAAAACTGCTGCAGGAGGGAGAGTGCAGCAGTGCACCAGGATGGCAAGCAGTGCTTTGGATCTGGATTGTCACTGAAGAGGGAAAGAGATGATAATGATGGACGGGGCGGGCACAGATTTTCCTTATCCTGCATGCAAAGTATCTCTCTGACAGCATCCCCTATTCTGCACATTGACTAAAAGCACAGGGGGGCTTTTTTTTGGCATTTGCTTGCTTTAACACCAATGAGAATGGCAATTTCTTGGGTTCTAGGAGGCAGAAGTGGGTAAATAGAAAGCTGCCTTGAACCAGGCATGCTGTGCCCATCCTTAGCAGAAGGATGGATCCTGGAAAACAATGCAAGGCCTCCAAAGGGTAGGCAGACTTTGAGATTTTAGTGTTTATCCCACTAAAGACAGACAGAAAGAAAGAATAAAATACCATCTGGCTGGCAATTCTAGTCATGTCAGAAGGCCAAAATCAAGTGAGGTGCACATCTGATTTTTATATTTGGCCTGAAAAATCAGAATGGCCATGGGAAAATAAAAACCAAGCATCAAGATAAAGGGCTTCACAGCCATTTCCCAGTCATCCTTACAACAACCCTATAGAGGAGGACAATGGTATTATGCTGTCTACATTGTAGATGAAGGGACAAGGCTGAGAGGACACTGGCTTATACAAGGCTGCTAGCCAAGATGAGATTCGAACTGGGGACTGGCTTGGGCCCCAGTTCTGTCCTGTTAATACCTTCCTTGGCACCCACCTCTCTGAGGGGCTAGGGTTGGGGTGCCTTTCAATTGTACACAATGCTCTGGAAAATGCAGTCAAGGATTGCACTGAATTTAAAACAACAATTATGCAAGCATTCTGCAGTTGTCACTGCTGGGCTTGGCCCTGTGAATTAAGTGGAGCACCCTATTTGAGTGATTCCTTAGCCCTGGGGCAGATCCGGACTGGGACCTTCCTGGATTATGGCTCACTATCTAAGCCACTGTGTTATATTAGATCACAGCCAATTTCTTTTCCTTATTCACAGTTATATTGGTAGAAAATCTCTTTCCAGTGTCATTCTTTTGTATAGCTGAATGGGACACACACACACACACACACACAGAGAATGAGAGAGAGAGAGAGAGAGAGAGAGAGAGAGAGAGAGAGAGAGAGAGAGCACCCTTAGTAACAGGGTCCAGAGATGGACTCAGAGTGTATTCCAGCCACGTCGACAGCCTAATTTCAATTTCCTAGTACTCATGCAAATGAGTATGGATTTAATTAAGGGCAGATTTCATTAAAGCCTTCTTGGGGGATTGGAGGAGCAAAGAGTGAAGGCAAAAGAAAGCGGCCAGCCCTGGGAGGTGGCTAACAGCAGGTGCAATGGAGTGCAGTATCTCTTACATGGAGCCCAATTAATCCCCCATTAATCTCCTCCAAAGTATACCCAAGGCAGCAGTCTGCGCATGCGGCTGGATTCAGATGCATTCTGCTCTTTTGCAGCACCCTGTGTTCATGCATGCATGAATGCAACTCTGTCTTCCCCTGACCTCATCTATTTCAGGGCTTAACTCTCTGATCACATCTTGCTGTACTGCTGTAGCCAGATTCTCTTTCTGCCCCGCTCCACAGCTCTGGCAGGCACTGATAACGGGACAGCTTAATGCGGTGTAATTCATGGCTAACTCTCAGTGAGTTTTGCCTCTGCTGCTGTTTAATCATCTCCCGCATCAATCACACAGACACATATGCACGCAAGCGCGCACACACACACACAACAAAAGTGTCTGACTCCGTGTAGCAAGGTTTGTGAGAAGTGGACCCTCTGTTGGGGCCTGTATGCAACATAACCAGGGTGACCTGAGTGCTTGTGATGTGACTATCTGCAAAAGACTACAAGGACTGTGCAAATTGTGGCAGTTGTGCAAATTGCCAAGTATAGAAAGAGCACCAGCATGCAAAGAATCTGCAGAAACAAACTTCCTGCCTTGGTAAGGGGAAATTTTACAGGGACACCTGTCCTTTGGGTTGGTTTGGCTTGCTCTGGCTTGGGGTTTTTTTTTGGTAGTGTATTTCCACTTTTTGGCAAATCACAAGGCGCGACAAAGAGGAAGGGTACTGTCCTGTCACCCTGACCCCAATGCACGTAAGCCTCCAAATTTGCATTCTGCCCTCTGTGCAAGTAAGCCTCCTATGCCCCAAATGAGGGGCAATGGTGTTGCTCTCGACCATCACGCCTTGAGCCCTGTTCTGTCATGTTTTCAGCTGTCTCGATTAAGCCCTGGGAAGGACGGAAGCTGGGGCACCAACAGAAATCAGCATAAGTCCTTGGGTCCTGGGGGAAGCAGGTAGCTTTGCTCTTTTCATTCCAGTTGCACAGAAAGCCCCATGGAACCCTTTCAAGTATATAACCTGATGGATCTGGAAAAAGAGTTAATGAAAGAAGTTTGGGGACAGGGCATTTCACAAAACTGTTTTCTCATTGAATTACAATTTCACACATTTGGGGACAAGTAACTTCTTCTCTGCAACCCTAGTCATCATTATAAGTACTCCATGGAGCAAAGTGGGGCAGCTACCTCAGGCAGACACTATGAGAAAGACAACAGAATAGGAACTGGACTGATCTGACCCATGGAGTGCAATCCACTGGGTAGGTTCCCTGTGCAATCCTTATTGGAAGGGAAGAGGGCAATGCAGGCCTGTGGCATCTGCCACTATATGGGTACTCCTAGAGGGCTTCCACGGTTAATTTCTGCGCTGCTTGCTGGGGGAATTTTCTATTGGTTTGTGCCCCATGCTCATTAGCAGGGAGACAGAGAGCTAATTTATTTAGTGCTGGCCATAGGCCATAACAAGTAGTACTGTGCAGATATTCATGTTTCATATTATAAATAGAAATAGCAATCCCCCCTCAAAACGGCCGTGGGAACTGAACACATGCATCCAATTTTCAATCTGAGACATGAGCAATGCAAAAATCGTGCTGTTGATTTTGTTGGCCTTGCTAATGTCCTTATTTGACCGATAAGTCAATTATTTGGAAGTCTTAAGTCCTTTCAAAAACTGATGGAGAAATTTAATTAGTTGAGGAGCTGAGGAAGAATATCTGGTGCCAAAATGTATTAGACCATCCCAGCACACAGGTTACTCCAGCCCTGCAATTAGGCAAAGTGAAGCAGTTGCCTCAGGCCACTGATTCTGAGTGTCACAAAAGCCCAGCGAATTATTAGCTGTTCAGTGCATTATTTCCCAGCAAGAGGATGTATGGTGCAAGTTTAACATGCTGAAATAATTTTGGCATTACCGGGTATTATGCAGTTGGGGGGCAGAGGCTCTGAAGCATCTGCTATTCTGCCTCAGGCTACAAAATGTTACAAAATGTTTTGGGTTGGCCATGAATGGCTTGTGTCTAGTCTGAGATGGTGGAGGTGAGGGATGTGGGAATATACGAGGTGGGACCCCCCAAAAACAGGCATTATCTCCTGGAGGGTGTGAGGTGTGGAGTCAGAATAATCATGAATGCCACATTAAACAGAATCCGAAATCTACACAGCTGTTTCAAAAGCACTGATGAAGATATTGCCTGATCATCATGAAGCTAGAGTTGCAGCTTGAACAAGGGCAATAATCTCAGCAGCTTGACCAGAATGAACTAAGGGAAGAAAACAGACTTCAAGTATTGTATTGGCTAACACAACTGCGCATTAGACACAGAAAAAGTCTTTAGGCAGGAGCCGTCAAGGCAAGAGGAATGATGTGAGGCAGGTGGTGCAGATTTAGGGGTTAAAATTTTCTCTTGGATCAAGTTGGGGAAAGCTTTCAGCATATTGTGGGGCTGGGTAGCTTGCTGTGGACAGAGTGAATAATAAGGAATCCAGGAGTCAAGGAGATCCTCAGAAGAGCCTTCAGGAGTAGGAAATCGAGGGTAAAAAGATGTGTAAGGAGGGAGAGAAATGGAGGATCGGAAAGTAAGGGAGGGGCACTACCACTTGGCTTGGAAACCAGAGGCTTACTTTGAGAAATGCAGCCTGCACTTCCAAATACCTAATGAGGTCACTTTGACTGGCATTTCCTGTCTTCTTATTGGGTCCACCTGCTGCAGATAGGAGTCCACCAGTAGACCCTTCAAATAATTCAATTTATCCCACTTAAAGGAGCCCTCTTTAGTGCCTTGACATCAGCAACCCCAGAAGTAATCTTATGTCATGGCCCTTGGCATAGAAAGGCCAGTCTCTTCATTGTTAACACAGGAGGTGAAATGCCTTTTGGACGATAGAGACTGGTCATTTGTCCTAATGACATCTCCAAATTGGCCTTGGCATTCCCAAAATTCATTCTTAGTAAATGTTTCTGGCTCTGCTGTCTATTGGTTTCCCTTGGAATTTTACCACCCTCACATGAAATCATCTAGAATTTCTTAGATAGAGAAGTTAATCAAGAGAAAGGCCTCTCTTTTGTTAGTAATCTGCTGGCAGAAATTCAGCAGTGATCCAAGAGATCACCTTCATCACCAAAACTGTCGGTTCCTGTAGGAAATAGGCCATATAGAGTTGAAAAAGCAAACCAGCAATATTTATTAAGGCTACAGCACACAAGGCAAAACTGTTTATACACATGCTCACAGGCTGAACTCCAGGGGACAGCCCCAATCAATAACAGACCAATGCTCACATACCTTACATTACTCTGCTTTCTCACAGGGTCCCACTTTCTTGGCTATTTGTCATACATCTTAGTATGTCTTCCATGTATGCACACTTTATCTCTAGATCGCCCTTGAAAGAACTGAGCTTGAAACTTCAACCTTAGCCTATTTGAATCCCTCTTGTTACTTCTTACATAGTATTACGATGCCTAATTGTAATGATGTTGTTAGTATCTAACTCAATTCTCTGATTCTCCATGTTCCTACACCATCTATTTTTATGTGTCAGCTTCTTTGCTAAGCGTGAGAAACTAGGAAAGGAGCGTTTATGTTTTTTTCTCACAGTTTCCCAATTACAAACTGGCCGAGGAACCATGCAATTATGCAGAAAATACAATTAGACACAAAAACTACAACGCGCACATTAAAACAATGTCTCCAGTTGTTGCAGTTAGTGGACTAATGATAGTTTTTTGTTGGTAAGCTTTCTAGTTTGTATCCCATTGTGTTAATCCATCAAAACCAAAATGACACCAAAAAGTTCTCTTTTTAAGGAACATTTCTCATTCATGGAGGCCAGCACAACTTCTTCTGGCCTTTGGTGTATCTCTTCCAAAGCACTTGTTATCCAGTGAGCCTTCCAAAATCTTTACCCAAAGAATATCTCAAGCACTGTTTTGTTTTTATTCCTTACAAAAGCAGCTAAAAACAGAGGACAAAAAATCCTTGGAATCTCAGAGCTAAATGATGAATCTGGAATGTTGGTTCAGAACAGGTATATCAGAAGCCAGGAAATACTTCCTATTTGGTTTCTGTTTGTGAATAAGAAATTTTACTAGCCGCAGGAACAGTAGCCATTCTTTTAATGTGCATTGGAAGATGTTGCTGAAAGCCAATATATGTTGTCATTTACCAGAGACAGCTGCCCAAACTTTGGACCATCGCTGGTACCATTGGGAGCATGTGTGTTTTGTGAGATAAATGGCTAAGACCATGTTCTAAATTTTGAACTGCAAAGTGTTGATATTTTAGGAGTGAGATCTTTTGGTGAGGATGAATATGAAGACATTTTTGACATCAACATGTGAAAGTGTGCTTTGAGGAGTATCAAGAGATGCCCGAAGCACATGTTTCATTCCTTTGGCTTCCCCCCAGGCAAAGTGCACAATGCATGCATGAGTCTAATGAAGACATGACAGGGTGTTGCATCTTTCTTGCTTTTGAAAATGAAGCGTACTCTCAAGAAGTTGCAGATTAACTGGTGCAGTCACGGAGGAAGAGGGAAGAAACCCCTTTGTTGCCTTGATGCTCAAAATTCCCCTGGTTCCTTAAATGTACACACAGGGCTCCAGGTATGTATTCTCAAGTGCATACATTCTCTACATATCTGGAACCCCACATGGCAGAATAAGGAAAGTAACTGGTGCAGATGTTTAAGGCAGAAAAGACCATCCAGGAAGGGTTAGAAACAGCATCACCTGCTTTGTATGGAGACATGAACCATCCCACCCAAATTCAGTTCCTGGCACATCCACAGGTAGGGCTGGGAAGGGATCCTGCATGAAACACTGAACGGAGAGATGGAATTGCAGGGGTGGAGCTGGGGGTTTGTTTTTGACTTGAGAGTGAGCTGACTCGGTCAAAAACCAGTTCCTGGGCTGCTGTTCTCATGCCTGCAAGGCGGGGGTGGGATCCCAGGTCCTGAAAATGTCGGTTCTCCCCCTGCTTTGGAAGGAGCCACTCTGGGTGTGTGGTAGCTACTGAGTGAGTGAGAGTGAGATTGGTAAGGCCCCATTCAAAACTCAATTTTAGACACACTATTAATTTGATTTTATTAATATTCCACTTTTCCCTGCAAGGGACCCAAGATGGCTTACCCAATCCTCTCCTTTTCCATCTTATCCTCAGAGCAACCTGTGAGGGCAGATAGGCCAATGCTTAAAAGTTCTCAGTAACCTTCATGCTCAAATGTGGACTGGAACGCAGATCTCCCAACTCCCACTGCACCATGTTGACTCTCATTTGCTGGGAGATGACCTGAAAGCAAACCAGTCTCCCTAATCTGTAAATTATAACACCGACTCAACTTGCAAAGTCATCATACAGATCTGTGAGATTAATGCCTCTCAGGCACTGTGCTTAATGAGCCCTTGGTGCTGGCAACAACAGTGCCTGCCTCACCGATGGGAGGGGGGTGAGCCCCCTTCAACACTGCATTCCATCTTCCCCAGGCTGCTGGGGAACACACCTTTGAACCCCCCAGTGCCTGGGAGAGAATGCCTGGCTCTCCATTATGCTCAGATATCTCATTCAACACCAAGCAGGGATCCTAAGGAAAAAAGGAGTTCGAGTTGGGTGGGAGTCTTTTTAAAAGGAACTTTTAAAGGCACAGTTGCAAACAATTCCAACAAAAAACAAAAAAGTAGCAGGTGACAGAAGAAGCCGATGTGGCTCTGCAAAAAATGTAGAGTTGTGCTAAAAACAAACCAACAAAAGACTTGCATAGGCCGTTGAAGGAAGGCCAAATGACAAAAGAAGAGTACAGGCAGGTGGCACAGGAGAGCAGGAATGATATCAGGAGTAGAGAGCTGAGAATGAGCTGAAGCTAACAAAGGCCACTGGGAACTACAGCAGTAAAAATTTTCAGGTTTGTGCATAGTAGATGAGAGAGAAGAAAAATGGTGAGAAAGGCATATTGGTAGCAGATGACAGAAAAGGCAGCTCAGTTTCTACCTTGGCTCAATCTTTTCCCTAAAGCAGGTTCATTACGTCTCCCTGCACCAACAGAAATGAAGTACGAACCAAAGGGTCAGGATTGAAGCTTAAGATTAATTAGCAAATGGTCAAGGAACACAGAATTTCTTTGAATGAGTTCAAATCTCCAGAGCTGATGAGCTGCATCCTAGAGGAATACAGGAACTGGCAGAAGAACTCTCAGAACTACTGTCTATTGTCTTTGAGAAATCATGGAATTGTCCTACATCACGAGGCCCATCATAGACCCTATCTAGAGTTCTGTAACCAGTTTTGGACACCAAGAAAGATGCAAACAAACTGAAAGGTTGAGAGGAGGGAAAAAGATCATCTGAGGACTGGAAACAAAGACTGTGGGGAGAGATTGAAAGAGCTAGGCATATGTAGCCTTGAGAAGAGTTGTTTGAAGGCAGCTATGATAGCACTCTTCAAGTTCTTAAAAGGTTGTCGCAGAGAAGAAGGCCTGGATCACTTCTCATCCCAGAGTGAGTAGCAAGAAGCCAGATTCTACCTAGATATCAGGAAAAGTTTCCTTAGTGTTAGGGCAGTACAGTAATGGGAGTAAATTGCTTAGAGAGGTGGTGGGCTCTCCCACACTGGAGGCATTCAAGAACCAGTTGGACAGCCACCTGTCAAGGACGCTTTAACTTACAGCCCTGCATTGAGCAGAAAGTTGGACTTGATGGCCTTATAGGCCCCATCCAACTCTATTCTATGATTCTCCATTGAAGGAATACCCCAAGTCCATTGGCGAGAGTCAGCTGGAATGGGCAACTGTCAAGCTAAAGGATGCTGAGAACCTGCCTTGCTCCCAGCAAGGAACTATTACAGCTGGCAGATGGGGGGAGGGGGCAGTGCTGGAGGTGGGTGTCCCGTGTGGTCTCACCTCCAGGCTCTCACAGGGCTTAGCTGCTTCAGACAGCCACCCTTGGGCATCGTGAAAAGGTAACACGTGGTTAACCATGCAAATTATTGTTGTTGTATGGTGCTCACCGGGATTTCTTATCTCTAGTGTTCAAGTAACTTGGCCACATGCTGTTCTGCCTCCGGCAATAAAACATCAGAGGCCAGCTTAGGTTTAGGACCCCTGCAAGTTTTCGGAAATGGACCTTGGTCTCCACGAATCTCCTGAATATCTGACAAGCCACTAAGGCAGCCAGTGCTGGCCAGGCACATGTACCAGCTACCCTGTACACACAAGTGCATGCTGATGCACACATCAGTACATTCATCTGGTGTGATGCTGCTCTAAACTGCTGCTCCTTCCCATGTTTTTTAAAGAAAACCGAGACAGAAGAACCTGACGGTGCTTTGCTGCACACAATGCATGGAATATCTGCCTTGCTCCTGAGACTCTCATTTCCTTAAAATGAAACATAGGCATGTTCCCTTTGGTTGGATTTTGGAGGAATTCTGAATGCAAGACAATCCAGATAATATGGGCAGAGTCAAAGAGGAAGCTTGGAAAGCTATTATCTGGGAAGGAGCCTGAGCACAAATCCTGAGATATTCAGGAAGGGTTCTCGTTAGTCTGGCATCGTGGAAGGAAAACTGGAAGGTAATATCTCGTAGCTGCAGCAACAGCCCCCCTCTCCAGAGTTGATGCCGTCTGCCACAGATTTGGTGGAACAAGGCTCCCTGGCATCCTGCAGGCCTCTGCCAGTCACCATGGTAACTAGAGCTGCTGGGGCTTGCTAAGGCTAGGCAAGATTCACAGCTCGGCTCGTGCGGCTAAAGCGCCTTCCCCCTGAGAGAAAGGGAGGAGGGAGCCCCGGAAAATCCACAAACCACATTATGAAGCAAGTCCCCCGACCTGTTTCACTGAGCCAAAGCGCAGCCCAGGCCCACATGATGAGCCCGTCCAGAAAGGAATGCCTCTGGGCATGTGGAGAATGCCTTCTTCGAAGCCTGCCAGATCAAAGCGAGCAAGGAATGTCAAGCAATCCGCCAGCATTCCAGTTTAGAAGTGCTCCCTTTTCACCACCACGGTCCCCATCATTTACTTGCTGGGCACATGGAAGGTCAGGGAGTCTGGAGACAGTGGCTCCTCTTGCATCACACCACCCTGGGCTGAGCCAGAGGCGAAGTAGTGGGCTGCCCTGGGGAAGAGAAGGAGCAGGCCCAGGGGACTGTTGCCACTGGGTCACATGTCCTGGCAGACACTCAACCTTGCAGTCTCACATAGCGGTTAGAGGGTCAGTCGTACTCTTCTTTGCTCAGAAGAAGCTGAGCAGACCTCAGACCAATAACTGAGCAGACCTCACAAATGGGAGAGTCAAGCCGGGGAGAGATGGGGGTTGTTTTTATGCATTTTTTAACAACATGTGTGTTGGCATGTTTCCACTAATTTTTGTATGATAAATTGGCAAAGAACACCTGGAATGTGAAAATAATTGTCTGCAAAATCCATGGAATTTGTGCCACTCAGAAGATGCCAGTCCACTGCAGGATCCACAGGCTGCACAGAAATGTAAAGAAATGTGAATCCATTTAAGAGTTATCTGGCAACCCTACTTCACTCTTGCGAGTCAATATGTGGCTACCCCCAGGGCCCATTCCCAGTTCTGCCCATGTATGGGGGGCGTGGGTGCCAGGTAGACCTGTTGATGGATGAGGGAGGGAGTCTAGGCAGCTCCATAGCTCCAGCCAGGCATTCCTCAAATGCTCCCCCCACCGAAGAGATAGTGTGTCTGTTTGCAGAAATTAAGGCAGAACATTGCCTGTAGGTGGTTGTCCTTTACGATACCTCTGTATTGATCTGCTATAGGCTTGCCACCTCGTGAAATAAATCATGGCGGTACATAGGAATCTCCTACTGTGGGCCCATCTTGCCCAGTATATCCAACACTGGGCTAGATGGGCCCACAGTAGAAGCATCCTTTGGCAGCATACTGGTACAGTATATGGCAGCATCCTTTCCTAGGACTGCCTGGAAAAGCCAGGGATTGATCTGGAGACCTTTTGCATACACAGTATATGCTGCACCACTGCTCCAGAACCTTTTCCTGCATTGGTTTCCACTGATTTGGGGTAGGATCACAGCTCTGGGCAAAACTGGTTTTGTTCACGTTCTGAAGCAAAGCCTATGAGAAAAATGGTCTGTTCACCTCACAAATACAGTAGGAAAAATGGTGGGGTTGCAGGCAGGGAAAAGACCTGATCTCATCCTTGCACTTCTAGTAGTTGGCCTGGAAGCAGAAATCCTCATGGTTTCTCTTTCTTTGGTCATTTGACATCCCTAAGGGGCTCCAGTACTGGTAATGGGCCCTGGACTTCCCCTCTCAAGGAAGAGAAGCAAAGAAAGAATAGGAGTAGATGTTATTCTCCTGAATTCCTTCTTTCATTCCCTTTCTTTTTTTGGGAGGTGAACAATCTCACTTGTTTTATCCTCAGTTTTTTTGCTTTCATGATCTAAATGAATTGTTTGCAAGTAACGGCCAGCTGCAAAATGCTGACAATTCCCACCCTTCCAAGTAGCATCCCCTTTGCTTTCATGTGTTTTACTAATTTGATTTCTCAGCTCAGTTCATCTAATCCCTCTCATTTGGAACGGTCATGTACATAGTAGTTGAGGGAAATGTAAACCAGACTCCGTGGGTGCATTATTCCAAGACGGTGTTACAGAAGAGAAGCTCACAACGCGATCGATAAAAAAGCAGGAGGAAATAGCTAGTCGTGATCACATCCCCTGCAGCTCTGCAACTGATAATAACTGCCTTCCAGGAAAGCGACCTTGAGGCTTTCTTAATGTTGGCAGAAAGTGAGAAAGCACTACCTAGCAAGCCTACCTAGCTACATCTGCATTAGTAGAGGTCAGGTAACAGTCTGATTTAGGAATTCGGGTAGAGAAGCTCAATGTTCGCATTGTCAGCATTAAAACAATTGGGAATCAGAAATCCCTGTCAATCTATTGCAAGTCATCCAGCAACATCCTGCTTTTACTACTCCACCCCAGCTCTGATGATATTTATTTATTACACTGTTATGCTGTACCATAGCCTACAGGCTCTCTGGGTGGCATACAAAATTTAAAAGCACAAATAATAAAATAATCATATTTAAATAAAACAACACACAATTAAGCCTCAGAAAAGACTCTCGAGTGGGATGCTGTGCAGACCGGATGGTGACCCAGAACGTAGCTTGCTGCTGGAAGATTCTGCCCCACAGCCAAAGTCTCTGGCCAGTGCCCCGAACCAGGCAACCCCTTTCGTCTTCTTGGGTCTCTTCTCTAGGGGGGCAGGTGTGCAGAGAGGGCAGCATACTTGTGGGCCTTCCCCACATGGGAAGAGGTCTTGGGTTGCTAAGAGAGGCGGAGCTGGAGGAGCAAAGGTTGATGGCAGATCCATAGGACCAGTGCAGCTCAAAGGTTTTGTGTAGCATCTGGCACCATCCTCAGTGCGTGCATGCACACACACATGCACGCACACACTCACACACACACACACACACAGAGGACCTGGAAAGGAAAGAACATGCACGCTGAGACACCTGTTTGGCTTTCTTGGAAAGTGGAAACAGGGCCCCTGTTGGCGGTGAGGCCCCAACTAATGCCCAGCCAGGCCAGCCCTGAGCCAAGCCTGCACAGGAAGTGGCTGGATACCAAGGCCACGGGGCGCTGTGCATTGCTGGGGGGGCTGGCCTCTGCTCAGCTGGAAAAGGCTGGGCTGAGCATTGCCACCGGAGCCACTGAGCTCTGCTTCCTTGCTTAAGAGAGCTGCACCCTGAGGCACCCCCTGGGCTATTCTTATGAGGGGGACAAAGGCTTTCCTTTTCTGGGCTGCTGTGGGAATCGCTTGTGCCGAGTGACCCATGGGGAGGCTGTGGCAGCTCTGGATGGGTTAACAACACCAGTCATGAAAACATGTTCTTTTAGAGATTAAGGACAATAAAGGACAATTACAATTTCCATGGGTGAAGGGAATATTGGACAGGGCTGAATAAACTTGTCCAGATGAAATGAGACTATCAAGCAGTAACTGTGTACATAAGTAGTCATACTGAGGAAGCCCAGCCAGCTGGTGGGGGTATAGCTCAGTGGAAGAGCATTTGACTGCAGATCAAGAGGTCCCTGGTTCAAATCCAGGTGCCCCCTTATTTTTCCATTTTCTTACACCCTTTTCTTTTTTTAAGTAAAGGGGAAAATAATTTGAGGAGAAATGTTTAAGCTATAAAACTACATTTATATCCCTTCATCTCAGAAGAATGGATACATTTAAATACATATTCAAAGCACTTAAACAAATGAAGATCCTTCTGGCATTGTTCCTGCACCAGCTGTGTCGATGGCACACATTCTGCTGCTGCTGCAGCTCTGCGCTTTGAAGCTCCTAGCTTTCCAAGCAGCACTTATAGCTGTGCCTTGAACCATGGAGTGCTTTGCAAATGCTTTTAATAACATGGATACAAACATTGCCACCTGCTAATGTTTGCACACTAAACTGTGGCAGAAGGCCATGTTACCGGAAGTGGTTGGAAAGCTGACAACCCATCCGTGCTGGAAGAAGGTTCCATGCTTGACCTTCTGCCTTATATACCTCAGGTGCCCTTCCAGAGTAGGGGAGGAATGTCAAGATAGGATAAGACCCAGTCTGCGTCTGCTTGGTACTCCACTGAGCCCCTTGTTTTCCTCTATTTTTCTGCACTGTTCTAGTTCTCCTGCCTCTATTGCAGATGTTGTTGCAGTCATGAGCAGTCCTAACTCTAGGGGGCAAGTGCAGCAAACCAATTTTGGTGGCACAGAAAGAAAGGAAGAAAGGCAGCAGTGAGGGCCACCAACTTCTGAACTGTCCTGTTAGCAGCCTGTTGGAGTTCCCTGCCAAAGTTCCACCAGCTGGTTTCTGTGGATCAAAATTCTGTTAGAGCAGCAGGAGCAAAGCCAAGCCTTCTGTCATGAAGTCCTTCAGTGTCACAGACAGTGGCAGCACCATTTGTGGAATGGCTTGGCTGGCCTCTCTCCACTGCATCTCATGAATTCTCACAAGTCCAACTGCCTGCTCAGCCTGGGGTTGCCAGCTTTTTAACTGGTTCTGTATCTTTAATAGCAGAAGTAGCGCTTTCAGAAATCAGTGGTTAATAATGCCTGTCTCCATGCTGAGCCTATGAATTCCTGCAGCTCTGATTGCTGTTAAAACTACTGCAGAGAGCTAAACTATTTTCCCCTCTGGATCAGTTGACAACCCTATCCCATTCAGGTATTTTCTGCCACTGAATATGAAGGAAGGCAAATGGACTACAGCAGTGCTGAGGTGATGAAGTTATGAACTGAAAGTTGCCATGATGTGATGTGGATAATTCAGTATATTCAACATGTATCATGTATAGCACTGAAAAACTTTTATTGATTCTTATTTTTTGCTAACCCCCAAATATAATTTAGTTTGATGCTGTTCATATTGTTATTTGACTGCTTTAAAAATTGTCAGTTGCTTTGTGAAGTCTCAAAAAAGTGGGACAGAAAAAAATGAAATAAACTAACCAATAAGTAAATGTACCGTATTTTTTGCTCTATAAGACACACTTTTTTCCCCCTCAAAAGTAAGGGGAAATGTCTGTGCGTTTTATAGAGCGAATGTGTGTGTGCCCGACACCCGGGATGCTGCTGGCCCGTCTGCACCATGTGGCACCACCTGGCCGGCAAGTGCTCGGCGCGTCCTGCTCCGCCCCCCCCCCCCCCCGGTGCAGGTGAGAGCTGTTAATCACAGGTCAGTGTGTGTTTTCAAATGGCAACCCGTCTTTTAATGAAGCCCATGGGGAAGTGATGGGGATATGCCTGTGATTATCAGGAAGCTTTCCATGGATCACTTATCTGTTAGTTGATCAGACACATTTTTTTTAGGATCAGTGGATATTTGAACTGCATTACCTTCGTGTATGAAGTTTATTCTTCAAAGGCTGCTTAGTCCGCTCTGTGTTTGATTTACCATACAATATCTCATTTTTTGTCAGAAGTTTTTTTCTATTATTTACTAGTAGGGCAGCGTGGACATTATGGGCTTTTTTAGATTTGTTATTGAATTGTCTGCAGCAGCTCTTGTATAACTGGTGTAGATTGTGGATTCCTTCAATAATTCCACTACTGACTAAGAAAGTGATGTCAGTGATTGTGAGCAACAATGCTTCATAAATTCTGACTCTAGTGATGAGTTCTGTGGGTTCAATGAAAACTAGAAGAGTAGTCGAACTTTAAAGTCTCTCTTTTGTTAATGACAGTGATGATGGTTCTTAATGCCACTGTTGACTGCTGTTCACTTTACAAGGTTGAAATATGGTATTACTGTATTCTGTTATAGTTTATTAAATAGTTTAGTAAACTATTTGATTCACAATATTTTTTTCTCATTTTCCTTCTCTAAAAACTAGTTGCATCTTATGGTCAGGTGCATCTTATAGAGCGAAAAATACAGTATGTATTTATTAGATTTATATCCTGCTTTTTCTTACACTGGACTCAAAGCAGCTTACATCCTCCTCCTCCTCCTCTTGCACTCAGTCTTATCCCCACAGCAACAACCCTGAGAGGTAGGTTAGGCTGAGGGTCTGTGACTGGCCCAGTCACCCAGTTGGCTCCAGGACCAAGCGGGGTCTCGAACCCAGATTGCCTGAGTCCCTGCCCCATGCACGGAACCACTGCACCACACTGGCTCTCTTGAAAATATTAAAGATCACAGAACTGAGTAATGAGATACATTAACATATATTTTTATTAAGAAAGCTGTGGGACTGTCTACTTGCATATTCCCAGCATGCCTGGCAATAGCTTTCCTGTTACCTGAAAATAAATGCATAGGTGGGATTGTGGCTAGGAATCCTAGATCTCAATCTGGTGGATGCTTGCAAAGGTCAGGGAGTCAAAGTGGCATCAGAGAATCTCCTCAGCCTGGCAGGAAAGCAAGTGGTGGTTACAGAGGGGCTAAGGTTAGGCAGACCAAGCTTCAAATCCTCATTCAGCTAGGAAACTCTCCCTGGATGACCTGGGGCCTCTTACAAACTGGTCTAATTGATATCACATAAAAAGGGTGGGTGGGGGGCAGACGGAGGAAAAAAACCATACATTTATTTATTTATTTTTCGATTTATATCCTGCCTTTTTCCTACAAAGGGCTCAAGGCAGCTTACATCATTCTCCTCCTCCATCTTATCCCTACAACAACAACAACCCTGTGAGGTAGGTTGGGCTGAGAGTCTGTGACTGGCCCAAAGTCACCCAGTTGGCTCCATGGCTGAGCGGGGACTAGAACCCAGGTCGTCTGAGTCCCAGCCCCGTGCTCTTCACCACTACGCCACACTGGCTCTCCACATGCTGCCCTGACTTCTTCAAGGGCAGAAATATAAATAAAGGTGCCAAAAGGGATAGCCAAAATGAGTAAAGAGCTGGAGCAGCTCCACTATGAGGAAATGCATGTTGATTCCACTTTAGATGCCTAGTGTGGAAATATCCTAAGAGAAAGTCCATATAAGCATGGATTTCCCTAAGTCTTCTCTTGAATTAGACCCTTCCAAGTGGACCATGATCTTCCTCAAAACAAGACAGACCCTAATTCTACACACTGTTCCTACCTCTTCTTAAACACTTGCCAATAACTATTTTTAAAATTAAAGCAACCCTATCTGGTGAGGGTTCCATCACAAACAATGCCACATGTCCTCAGGATCTTTGGGGCCGGCAAGTGAAGCAAAAGCAGCCTTGGCTAGGAGCTGCAGCCTGCAGTGCATCAGCCTTGGTGCACCTGCTGCAACGGGCCCTGATTTCCGCCACCTGCTCTGCCTTTAAAGGTACATCCCAGGACTGAGCTCCATGCTCTGAAGAATGCTGCAGCTGTGCCTCCATTAGCCATTTCTATCCACAAGGATTTAAGACCTCAGATCCTGCTATTTAACCCCAACTGATATGTCTAATATTGCATTAAGCTCTGTCTCAAGGGACCAGGCTGGCATTTTACAAATTCAGTATGACATAGCCAGAAGAGAATCCAGCGTGCTTTCTCCTAGAGACAGTCTTGCAAGCAGGTTCTGGCACTGCTTTCTGAAGGAGACATGCTGCAATTTAAGGGCACGGCTATTCACTGCAGCGGGGTGGGAGAGAGATTATGCCCATTTGCACAGAATCAGGAGAGGCTTTTTGTCAAATGGAGAGAAACACCAGTAAGTTTGGTGTTGCTGGTTGGCTGAATTGGGCAGCTTAGGCCCCTTGGTGCCATCTTTGTTGAGATGTGTATGTAGATATAGAAATATAGAAACAGAGCGAGTCAGAAGGGTCCTCCTGGGCCATCTAGTCTGACCTCCGGCACCAGCCAGCTCCGCTCACGACATGCCCACCATGTGGACGTCCAGCCTATCCTTGAACACCCGCACCGATGGGGCCTCAACCACCTCCTGTGGAAGTCCATTCCACACCCTCGGGGTCCTGACTGGCATCCAAATAGAACCTTGGATCCCTGAGCTTTGCTCCGTTGGAGTGCGTTCTACCTTCCTCTGCAGGGGAGAACAGGTCTTTCCCCACCTCCGTGTGACATCCCCTCACTTACCTGCATGTCGCCAACAGATCCCCTCTGAGTCTCCTCTTCTCCAGGCTGAAGAGACCCAGTTCCCTCAGTCTCACCTCATACGGCATCCCCTGCAAACCAGCCACCAACCTTGTGGCCCTACACTGCACTGACTCCAACCTGGCTATATCCTTTCTGGTATGAGGGGCCCAGAACTGAACACAATACTCCAGTTGCGGGCGCACCAGAGTCATGTAGAGTGGTAATAATACCTCTCTTGATCTAGAAGCCACACTTCTGGCTATGCAACCAAGGATGGCGTTTGCCCCCTTGACCACTGCATCACACTGCTGACTCATGTTTAGCCTGCAGTCAACCAGCACCCCGAGGTCCCTTTCACAAGTGCTGCTCTCCAGCCACTTATCACCTAACCTGTACTTATGACAGCTATTCCTATGCCCCAAGTGCAAGACCTTGCACTTATCCACATTGAACGCCATCCTGTTGTCTCCTGCCCACTTCCATAGTCTGTCCAGATCCTTTCGGATCTGGAGTACCTGCTCCTCAGTTGTGGCCACTGCTCCAGTTTTAGTGTCATCTGCGAATTTGATCAGCAGACTGTTCACCCCTTCTTCCATGTCGTTAATGAAAAGATTAAACAGGATCGGCCCCAGGACAGAGCCCTGGGGGCCCCCGCTTGTCACTGGCCGCCATCCTGATGATTCCCCGCTAATGGTTACCTTCTGCTTTCGGTCAGTCAATCATGCCCTAATCCACCGGACAGTGCTTTGGTGTATCCCAAAACTCCTCAGTTTCTCAACTGAGAATATGGACCTCAGGGTGTAGGGCCTTTTGGGCAAGTCACCAGACAGTCAAGAGGGAGCAAAGGGCAGGGGGCGACCCTTGAGCTCTTTCAAATATAAGCCACCTGATGCTCAGAACTGCAGCAGCCATGGTGCTTCCAGCAGCCGGAGAAAGCTGCCTCAGGGCTTTCCTGTTCGCTGGCTGCCTGTCATTCCCCACTCAAATTTGCGGGTTCTTTAGATGACATTACCCCCCCCCCCCCCGCAAGTTTCACTTGTGTGTCTAAGCAGGAGTTTTGTTTTTAGAGCAGGGAAAATGCTGCATTCAAATATGGCAAGGGAAGAACTGGTGATTTTGGCTGGTGTATTTGTGCTGTTCCATTATACCATGGGGCCACCTACAGGTGATAAAGCAGAAATGCAGGAAAAGAAACATCCCCTCCCGCAGACCCCAGTGGCTCTCCGGGATTCCTAGCCTGACCTGGAGGTCCAGGGGACTGGGGCAGGGCTGGCTACACACAAGCGCATGCTCCAGGGCCACAGAGAAGGGTGAAGTGGCTTGCTTCAGGCAGCACCAGGCGTGGGGACAGACGAAGACGAGAACTGGTGCCTGAATATTGCAGACATTTTAAAGGGCTGGTCCTTGTTGGGGAAGAATACATTTGGCTCCATTTTAGGCACACACTATTTTAGGCTGGCACTGTTGCACTCTGCTGCTGAGCTGTATTAGAGAGCACGTTTGTGTGAATCAGACAAAGCCAAGAGTCCCCAACTTCTCTGAATTTACCCTGAAGCTCATTCCAACTCAAGTCTGCATCCAATTGCAAGCTTTGTTTTTCTTTTCGCATAAAAATTCATACACATTTTCACACATATTTCTCAAAATGTGTGGGCATCTTTAAAATTATGTGTTCATATTTAAAAGAATATTTGTGCACATTTTTCATGCACATTTTTCAAATGGATTCTCCCAAATGTATTTTGTGGGTGTGCAAGTTAATATGTAAGACTGGAAGTGCACAGATGTTAGCCACAAATTCCATCAGATTTGGTTTTGGTCAATAAAACAAACTAAAATTAATTTCTCATACATCCTTCTTAGAGCTGAGCTGTAGCACTGTTTCAGTTATGTAACTGCAGTGAGGGATGGGATGTATGACATCCACCACCACCACCACCTTCTCACTTCTTCCAAATGCAGACAGGTTTCCTTCCCTTATCCTTCAAAAATAGTAGTTTATCGGGCAATAGATTGGGCAATAGCAATTACCAAGCAGAGAGTGTTGCATACGGAGCGGCAATGCGATATCAGGAGGGTGCCAGATTTTCTGGCACTGGAAAGCACCAGATATATCGCTACCTCAGCACTCCATGTAGCAGCCTTGGAGCCCCCCCTCTTTGAAGGGCCGTCTCCCTAGCAAGCTGGCCAGTAACCCCCTCTGCGGCCTTGGAGGGGAAATACTGCAAGACCCCAGCGGTGGAGAGGGTTTGTCCTTGCGGTGCTGGACAAGTGGAAACAATTGAACATGCTATTTTTTACTGTTGGTTTTATCAAGAAATGTGGGCTGAGTTTATTTCTCATCTGTTTAGAAGGAGGTCAGGCAGATCAGATGCTGAGGTTGCCCGGGAGCTTCCTATAGGCACCGACACCCAGCTCACAGGTTGTTGTGCTGGGTTTTTTTGCAGCTGCCTGCAAGATCCACCCAGATATTGTATGCAATGTTTTAAAATTTTAATTAGACATTGTAACTGGTGATTTTAAACAATTTGATATCATTTGTTTATTGCTATTTTGTCTTTTAATAGTTGGAATATTTTAACCTATGGTGTTATTTGTAAATTGTTTATTAAGGACAAGCTGGTCACTGACTGTAATAAATTGGTTGTTGTTGTTCAGTTAATAAATTTAGTTTCAGTTGGAAAGCTTATCCATTTTTATTTTATTTGTAATTGAGAAAACAATGGAATCTTTGGATATTATTGTTTTCTGGAATAAGGAAGGGTGGGAGAGGAAGCAAAGGGGAAATGGGTAGGGAGGAGAGGAGGAGAGGAGGAAAAAGAAAAGAGGGGAAAATAATATTTAATTCTAATTTCATTTCAGTTTATGTTCTGGGGTAAATCACAGCTCACACTTTGTCTGTTAAAGCAATTTTCTAGGTGAAATTATTAATTTTATTTGGCTGTTTATTAATCTAATAGAGCATTATCTATAACTCTGTATTACCTACTAACATTGTAGTTATAAGTTTCGATGATATAATGTCCATCACTGGTTCTTTGTGGAAATTCTTGAATCTAGTTTTATAATCCCTTGGAAACTTTTTCTTTTGGTGCCTTTGTTTTTCTCTTTCTTATTATTTACAATGTTTTTAAAATATAGGACATATTTAAAATAAAAGGACATCGCAAGAGGTATGGATTGCAGGTAATTTGAACACCGGGTCTGCTGAACTGTAGAAGGAAGGATGGCAGGGAAGCCACTACAAGATTTCAGCCCACCCCGTTCCCAAGTCCTGGAACTCCCCCTGCATTACTGGCTGCTAAGGCCCACGCAGCCAAGTGCCGCACTCGCCACAGCTGCTGGCTGGTGGAAATACTGGCAACTACAGCTGTTTGCACCAGAACTAGCAGTAGCTGCGGGACCACGTCAGTCCATGTCTTTGGGGAAGAAGCCATGCTTTCGAGTGCACATGGAGACACAGTGAACCACTCAGCTAAAGATTAATGCAGAAGCTGATGCTAGAAGAGAAGCTAGATTATCAGGAAAACTTCTTAATTTAGCAGTACTTCCAGGTAATTAGGAATGCAGAGAATGAAGATCTCCTGTCACTTTGTCGCCCTTAACTTTGGCTCCCTGCAGTACCCAGTGTTAAAAATCTTTTTCTTCCTTCCTGTACTACCTCAGGTGCCCCCCTTTTCTACTCCCGTTGCCATCTGCTGCTTCACTGCTCCCTGTTCTGACAAGGAAGGTGTATCTCTGCATCATCTTTCCTTCATCTCTTCATGGGAGACCTTTCTCAAGCCCTGCTTCTTTAGCTAACACATCCAGGGACACCTCAGCATCTCCTTCTTTTCTTCCCAAATGCTGTCTGATTCTCCCTTATTCATATCTGCGTCCATTTCCCAATATGGTAGAGTAATCTTCAGCCTTCCCGACTAGCGAGGTACCACACAGTCGTTACAATATGCTATTAGTTTATAGCTGCCTCTTTCTCCTTGTCTCATGGCCACAATCCCCCACCCCCTGCACTTTTCTCAGATTATACCCAAACTGTGGGCACTGGGATTTAATCACCCTTCTACTCATCCTAGGGCATCCCCAGAATTGTAACTGCCAAAGCTCTCTAGGCAGTTGACAGCAATAATCACAGAATCATACACTCAAGTCACCCATCCCACTTCTGCCCAGGCCTGACCCTGCTTAGCTTCCAAGATTAGGCAGGGTCAGGCACTTCAGGCTACATGGAAGCTTTTCATGGGCATGAGACAGAAGTATGGTCGAGTGTTCTCAAAGGCAAGTGCCCCGTCTGAATGAAAAAGAAGATGCAGAATTAGAGGGGGCCCACAACATACCAAAATGCATTGCCTTCCAGATAAGCTGTACTAGAAGTCCCATCAGCCCCAGCCAGGCTAGTGGGGACTGTGGTCCAGGACATCTGGCAGGCACCAGACTGCTTTCATGATACAGCTGTCGCTGCAGTTTTTGACTTCCTGGGAGTTTTGGAAGCCCTGGCTCTTTATCTTGTACAGAAGAGGCGTAATTCGGAGTGCAGACGCAGCCTTTGCCATCCCGTCTACTCTTCCCCTCTGTCCCCACCCCCTTTCAAACTCCTTTCCCAGAAGAGAGGTGTGTGTGGGAGGGGGTCCACTGGCTCCTTCACTTCAGCTGTGCCTGCTGCCAGTCTTGAGGAAGGCCTTTCACGGATTTCACGTGCCTCCCCAGCAGGGCCTCTGCTCTGCTCTGCTCTGCTCTGTGTGGCATCAGGCAGGCTGTTGACATGCAGAGATGGCAATTCTGGCTGTACCAGCTGCCCGGTTTTTTAACCGTGTCTTAAAACAATAGCAGAGCCTGCAGAAATGGAGCAAGCGACGCTCTTCTGGGCAACAGACGCAAGTGATGCAAAGGGGCTGGGCAAGGAAAAATAGTTGGCAATGAGGAGGGCAGGGTGTGTGTGTGGCGGGGGTAATAACCCAGGGGCAAAGCCAAGCGGGGCGGGGGGTGCTGCATTTGCCTGTTTTTCTGTCTTTGGACACAGAAGATGTTGCAGGCAATCGACTGCCTCCCGTTTCTGACAGTAATCACTGGGGAGCAATGGGGGGAGAAGACAAACCGATGGGAAAACAAAGATGCATTACCGCAGACTCTGTTGGCCCCTGGAAAGGACCTCGCTGGGGGCAGGGCAGGGCGCTCTTTGCCAGGGGCCCCAGCCGCTTGCCTGTTCTGCCGAAGCACTTTACTCACTACGATCCCAGATTTGACAAGGCTTTGTCTAAATGGATTTGAGCATTAGAAAGAAAAAAACATGCATAATCTTTCAAAGCACACAGTAATGACTTGTTATGTAAGGGAATCTCTAGAAACACAGGGAGAAGGGTTGATGAGAGAAAAGGCTGGGGCAGCTGAAGGAGGACAGGAGCGGCTCCCGCTCAATTCTCAAAGGCGCAATGATCCTGGACCAGGCTGCCTTCTGCACGGGCGTTCAGAGGAGCTCAGCAGGGTTCTGTCAGTCCGGTGGTCAGCAGGAGACCCCTGTGTCATCCTCACTCACCCAAAGAAATCGGCAAGGGCAGGTTACACATGAAATATATAACCAATAAATGGACTGTGCCCACCCTCACTGCCCAACTCTTTGATGGCATCTTTGATTTCCACCTCTGATCCTTAACCTGGACTGTGCTCTGAACTTCATTGGTTCTTTATCAGTGAGCTGCAAAGAACATCCTTATGGTGGATTCGCCCAATGGATGTGCCAAACTGCAGTCCCCAGTGTCCTCGGCCACTGGGGATAATGCGGCAGGTAGTTCAACACACCCAGAGGGCTCTAGACCGAGCCAGGTTCCTTTGACGCTATTGGGAAAAAAATAGGCAGAACGACTTGAGTCTACAACCCCAACGGGGAAAGTGGCAGATGTGAACTGCAAATGGGTGTGTGGCAAGGGGCACAAAGTTAGTAAGAGATGAGTAGAGGACTGCAAAATGATGCAGAGAAAGGGCAGAATTGCTCTCCCCACCACAGAGGATGTTGGAAGGTGGCGGGGCCAGAATGGCGACTCACGCGGGGAGGGCTCCGGCAGCCTCCGGTGCAGATGGCTGCCCAGGCTCACAGCAACCTTTAGCGAGTTGATTGATGGATTTTTTGTGGCAGTCCGGCTATTCTCTCATGGTGCGCTAGTACAGGCCAACTCACATTGCTTGGAAAGTTTCCCCAGAAGGAACATCTCAGCTGAATTTGGATGAGAAATCTTCAGAAAGGCTTTTAGAGGCGCTAAGAACATTCATAAAATCAACCACCTTTCATAGCAGATAGTCTCCCCCTTGAGCCTACTCAACACTTGGAAACTACTGGCAGAGTCTCGGTCCTTTCCATGGTACTGCCCACCCCTATCAAGCGCTGAATTTTGCACCCCTTTAGAACTCTGCATCCTCCTTAGCAGCTTGAGCTCCCTGCTGCTTTCCAACTCAGATTCAACGCCTTCTTTATTAGTAGGGCTGCCATTTGGTTAAGAAAACAAAGGGTGCAGTCCTATGTATGTTAAGACAGAAAGAGGGGTACAACTTCCAGCATGCCCCAGCCAAAATGGCTGGCTAAGTCATGTTGGGAATTGTAGGATTATCTAATTGTCTAAGCATGCATAGGTTGTGTCCTTAGTTTTTGATTTATCACTCAATTAAACTACACCAATATGGGGAAAACAGCAAGTCTAGCAGGGTGGGCAAGTTGAAGCCCTCAAGGTGTTGCTCAACAAAACTCTAATTATCCCTGGCCATTGGACCTGTTGACTGGGGCTGATGGGAGTCAGTAGTCCAACATCTGGAGGGCATCAGGCAGCCAGATAGAACTTTTTCAGTAGGCATCCACTTAGAGGAGGCACCTTCCTTCTCTCAGGTGCAAGAGGGGTCAGGAGAGCTCTCTCCTGAAACAGTCCTTGCTGGCTGTTTTTAAAGAAGCCCTTAAAATAGTTTTAAAAAATGGAAAATTGACTGCCTGATTCATTGGTGACAGCAATGCATCTGAGCAACCTCACGCTTCCATCACCAACCTGTCCCTGTGTTGGTTGGGGATGATGAGCATTGCAGTTTGACACCTCTGCAGGGGAGGTAGATTTAGGTGATTCCAGACAGCAGCCCTATCCACCCTCTTGCCTGTGAGTTACACGTGCAGGGAAGGGCAGCATAAATCAGCTACCCCTTGCCGCCCTGGTTTCAAGGGTGAGCCGAGAGGCCTTTCGCATACCATCCCTCCCCACTTCCCACTCAACGCATCCTATTCGTGCGAGCAGCACATTTCTGTGTCCTCCTCACCCAGGGAAATGCCCAGCAGGCTCAAGAGTCTCAGCGGTGAATGAACAAAAGCAACTGCAGCTGACAAGCTTGAAACATGTATAGCGCCTGTTTGAAAGCCAAGCCAGCCCCTGCTCTCAGGAGACCGGCATGTCCTCATCTGACACAGCCTTGCAGAGGTGGCTCACCAAAAGGGACAAATGCACCTGGAACCGCGGCTGAGCACACCAGTGGCTCTTATAAGCAATTGTGGCTGAAGACCACTCAGGTCTGGATCTGTGTCCGAAGTGGCCAATGTGTGCCTAGCCCATGGCACACCAGACTGCGAAGGAAGGCTCGCAAGGTGGAATGCAAGGGAGACCGGCCACTCCCGGGGTGCCCTTCTCTGTGCAAAAGGGGGGCAGCAAGGGAAGGTTCTGCCAAGTTACTCAACAAACAGGGCACCTGGAAGCTATGAAAAGGCAGACCGCCGTGACTGGGTTTGCACGACATGACCATCAATCAATAATAACAGTCAGCGGCTGGTTGTGGTGTGGGCCTGGCACGCGTTACTTTCTGGGGCAGCCCCCGCCCGCCCACCCACCCGCTGCAGACTACCCACAGGGAGACACATAGGCTGCTTTAGGGTTGATTTTTTCCCCCCTCAGACAACTGATCTTTGCTCTTTGATTTTCAACAGAGGAGCGGATTGTTTTTCACCTTCCCCCTGCACCGTTTTTCTGATCCATTCTAATACTGTCAGTCAATTCTAAGCACCTGCTTGGGCAGCAGTGGATGGGGAGATATGCAAATATTTAGAGTGCCCCCCCATGGTGTTAGCAACAACTGGATGTAGGGAGGAGATATAAATCAGGAAATCTCTGTGTGTTAAGTGGAGGGGGGGATTAAACACCATTTCAATCAAAATCAAACCTCCCCCACCTCCTCATAGATTCCTGCCTAGTAGAAGGCAGGGTTGGGGGGGGTGGGGGGGAGGATCTGACCAAGGCTTTCCTGAGGGGCATGTCTGCTTTTGTCTCCTGGACTTCATACTCTCGCCTTTGATGCAGAGGTTTTCAC
Source organism: Varanus komodoensis (assembly GCF_004798865.1). NCBI lineage: Eukaryota > Metazoa > Chordata > Lepidosauria > Squamata > Varanidae > Varanus > Varanus komodoensis. The sequence continues at coordinate 14,125,159 of NW_025335684.1, forward strand.
AGCCAATGCTGAAATGGGGTGGATTTTCTCCGGGGAAGGGTATTGATTTGCAGGCTGCTTCTCGCAGGAATACATTTTTCTTTTGCTCAGCTCCTTGTAGCTATGCAACCAGCCCGGGCAGTCCCTCCACTCAAAGCACCCCTCTCTGTGTGCCCTTGAGAAAAGGGATGTTGCTTCACCATCCAGGCTCAAGTTCTTCTTGAAACACACAGCCTCTGAGAACGAAGAGCCCGTTGATGGCATCAACTCGCAAGGTGGCCACTATGCTACACCATGAAGGGAATTGTTGGTGTCGCAACCAAGGGGGTGGTTGGCGCAAGGGACAGATTAGCCGCAGGTCCCTCTGAAGTGGGGGAGATGTGCAGCAAGCTTCTTTGGGGACAAGTAGGACAGGATCTGCCCTGTTATCAAAGGCTCTTAAGTCAAGACAGTGAGAGAAGGGGCCCTGTGTTACTGTGCAGCACACCGCTGCGGCACAGAGAAAACGGGGCTGGCTCCCGGCTTGTTCTGGGCAAAGTCTAATTTGGGGGCTCCTTCCCTGTCAGTAGGTCTTGGCAGGTTAACCTGACAAGGAGATCGGATAGTAGCAGCACTGACTGGCTTTTAATTCCCTAGGATGCTCCAAGCAATCGTACAACAAGGCATTGTGGGAAATTAAAATGGCAGCGGGACTCAGAGTCCAGGGTTGTTCACTACCCAGCACTTTTGAGGGCACGCAGGAGAGGCTTCAGCAGCGTGTCCTGCCAGGGGGCTGAGGCCCCTTGCAGCTCCCCAAGGATGCCTGATGCAACATCGGCCCTTCGTGGCTGTAACTGGCGCGCTCTGCTTGCGAGCTGCGCTGGCGCTGCAGGGCTGCAGGGATGCTGGACACACAAAGCAGCGAAGCCTCAAGCAAGGGTGCTGCTTCGTTGAGATTCAGAACCTCTGGGTGGGGCTCCGAGGCCACCCCTAACTCGAAGGAATTCTAGATAGGACATGTCTCCTTACACAGGCATGAGGCTGAATGAGCACAGCGTGAAAGACTGAGGGTTTCTGCTGCTTAAAACAACCACCGCCACCCTCAGCGACCAGCCCTCCGTATCGCCGCACTCTCTTACAGATGAACTAGCCATAAATGCACCAGAACTGGGTCGTTCCCAATCTGCAAGAGTGCAAGTGATGGTCATGATAGTAAGCAACAAGTTGTGGCTGTACTGGCAAGGAGGAAGTGGGGCATAGAAGCCGGAGTGTTTCACTGGTCCCCACATGGCCATGAAGCTAACTGTGGGGCCTTGGGCCAGTTACCGGTCCTCAGCCCCACCTACTTTGCAGAGTTCTTGTTGTGAGGATAGGATGGAGAGGAGTTGGAGGAGAACTATATAAGCTGCTCTGAGTCCCCTGGAAGGAAAACAAACAAACAAACAAACAAACAAAGGGATGAATGGAGGCTTCCTAGAACCAGTTAGGCAAGATTCAGCCGCTCGCTCCAAGGAGTGTAATCCCCCAGGCATCTTGCAATGGGGCTGCTTGCTTTTGCTACCTGTTTTGCCAAGCACAGCTTGGGCATGTGGAAAAAGCACTACAAACTGCAGCTTCAGAGGTGGGTTGGCAATCTGATGGCTCTGCGGGGTGTTTGACGGCTCCCTGTGGTTGGTGAGAGAGCGCAGGGCTAGCTGGCTGGGCCTTTCATTTGACCTGGCCCAGCAAGACTTATCCCCCCCTCCCCTCAAGGCAAGAGACCAAAGGACGCCAGTTTGACGGGGCTGCTCTTGCTTACCTGTTCAGGAGGGCGTCAAAGCAAGCCACTGCACCGCTTGCTGGACTGCACCTACCGGGCAGGCACCTTTCAGAAGCCACAAACACTGCAAGAGAAAGGGGAGCGTGAACCTGACCCAGGCATGCAATGGGGCACCATATGAAAGGTATTTGTAATATGGGCATGTTGTTTCCAGAGGCCTTCTGTCATTAGCCCCCAGAACACAAACTGGTATACTGGGGAAGGGGCGGCAAAGCATTCTCAGAGCCTGAGATGGAAGCCACTGCAAGGGGGTGGGACACAGCTTTGCAAAGCTGCAGAGGCTGCTGGAGCAAGACGGTGCCGCAAGAAGAACAATGACACCAGGAAGCCTCCCTTGGGCTCAAGGCATGATCCCTCCAGCTGGAGACTTGCCATCTCCACTCACTCTGTGTGCTGAAACCCATCTTTGCAGGGAATCAACTCTCCCACTACAGCCATCCTGGTAAATAGGAGAGTTTTCCTCAGGGCATCTACCTTTGGTCCCTGGGTTGCGGCAGGGGAAAACAGAACTGGCGCCGAGTCTAATTTCTCGGTGAATACGGTTCTCCCCTGCACACACCCCTTAAACAGCCATCACACTCTGAAAAACAACTTCCGTGCTAATGCTGAAGGGAACATTTAGCCCAGGAGAAATGAGGCAAACCTTCTGCTTCCCCACAACACACGTTTTAGCATTCATTTAGTGGACTTCCTCAGGAGCTTCAGTTCCTGGCAGCCCCGTTCCACTGGGGAGGCAAGGAGACAGGCTGCCGACTGCTGCTGCGGGCAGCTGTTGGGGACCCAGGGCTGCCCGCAAACACAGCTCCTGCGCTCCCGCCTGCCATTTCAGGAACAGCTCAGCATTGTCCGGGCCGCTGTGGGAGAAGGAAAGCGCAGGCAAAGCCAGCCGTTGGCCGGCAAGGGAGTGCCGCCAGCGTAGGAATGGGCGCACTGGCAGGCCCCTTCGCACTTCCTGGAGCCGGAGTGCAGTGCAGCGGCCACTCGAACGCGGATGCGCGGCAGCCTTGGCATTCCAGTGGTGCAGATTCACGGCCTTCTGGGGTCAGCAGCTTTGGCCTCTAGAGAGTGTTGTGGGCATGCTCACAAAATGGTGGCCAGGGGGTTCGCCCTTTCAGGAAAGGCCTGTGGTGGTGGCATAGCTGGTCACAAAACACAAGGCGAGAGAAACGAGGCTTACTCAAGACCTTCAGGGCAAGAAAGACATGGGTCGACGTTCCAAAACACAACATGACTTTTAAAAACGCAGATAACATGCCTTCCTGACCTTTCTTGCAAGTGGTTTTTATGGCTGTCTCTGTGTACGAATGGCACCGGCAGGATCGCTTATCTCTGCTTGCATCATGCCTCTGTCTATCCCTCGCCATGTCACTCTTTTGTTACAGCTAGTTTCCTGGGCAAAAAGGCATTTCGCCAAGCGGCAGCGTGAAATGTCACCTCTGCGAGCAGCTCTCCTTGGTCTCCAGGCGATCATTTTGCCACAGAAGGAAAGCCAGCCCTTGCCTTCTTGCATGCACAGAATGCAGCCACTGGGAAACATGCCAGCCGCTCCTCTTTTGGATACGGCCTGGGGAGCTGCTGAGACATAAGCCTGGGAAAGATGTAACTTCAGCCAGAAAGCAGCAGGAGGGGAACACGCAGTCAGGACCCAGTGGTGCTGGAGGCAAATAGACTGGTCTAAAGCAGCCTTCCCAGTCCGGTCCCCTTCATGGAAGCTGCAGCCTGGAGGGCACCAGGTCGGGGGATGCTGGGGGTCAGTCCTGGAGCAGGTAGACCAGAAGCCAAAGGGACCAGAGGCAGATGCTGCCTTTAGCCCAAAGGCCGGCTGGCGTCTAGGCTCCCGAGCAGGAAGGGTTGTTGAGCCCATTCTGCCACAGACTAGGTGCTGAGGCTGGGCCTGGGCCTACAGCAGTATAGGGCAGCCAGACTGCAACCAACTCCTTGGCTTACCTGACATGGTCCTGTGGGGGGGGGGTGAGTACTGGGGGGCAGCAGAGGGCAGGCTCTCTCTGCCTGAGATGCCCAGAGCTGGCTGTGTCCCAGTGGCAGAGCCTGGCCAAAGACCAGCCCACAACCACTTCCACACTTGGCCTGAAACAGCCATCCCCCACCTGGCCCCTCCACAGGTGCTGTATTGCAGCTCCCATCATCCCCTGAGAGCTAGGTGGGTGGGCACTTCAGACTAGCACATCTGGAGCGTGCTGTGCTGGGAAGGATGCTTTTATAATTCTCTGCAGCCAAATTGCTTCGCCCGATGTTAGGCGTTCCACTGTCTCGTGTTTCAGAAGCAGGATTGTTGCACATTATGGAAACACGGCTTATCTCCCAAGGTGACCTGTATTCTGTCACTAATGGTGGACAGGCGATATTTCTAATCTCTGTCAACTGGAACTGGACTAGACAGTCTTTCAAAATAAGGATGCATTTAAGTGGAGGAACTCAACTAGCAGACTGTTCTCTGTAAAGAAGGACAGCTGCCCTCCCGAATTAAGGGGCCTTAAAACTCACAAATGCGTGCTGTAGAAACCACAAGCCGGGGAGGCAGCCCCAGCCTTGTTTCTGGCCTGCTGGAGATCAATGTGCTGAGCACTTCCCACCCACACGGCTGCGGGAGGAGCATTCAGTGGTTCAAAGCTCCCCCCACCGGGCTCCTGCAGCCTGAAATGGTACAACCCAGGTACAGGTGAGCATCTCCAGGAGAGCCAGGCCTCCATTTGGAGTGCAGGAGGATCCCTTTCAGATCAGCTGTTCCCAAATTGATTACCACACGCCTCCTTGTGTGCAGATAAAATTGGCTTGAGAAGTCAACCAGTGCAACCACCCCACAATTTCCTCCCCTGAAGGTGTCACACCATGGATGCCCACAAAAGACTTCAGAGGATGAGGAGGAGAAACCCCACTGGCAAATGTTTTCTTTCAAATGGCCTCTTTGCCTCAGGACACCAGGAAATCCTACAAATGGGAGGGCAAGCCCCTGTGCTGTGTTGATGACAGTGGAAGGGAGTTACATAAAATCAAGCCCCTTGGCTGGACAAGGAGGCCTAGAAGAAGCTCGTACCTTTCCTGGCATCCCCTACGCCTCCATCAGGAGCCCCAGTTCACCTGCAGACAGCCCAGAGGTTAAGAATTCTGACAGGTCATTCTAAGGTCCTCATTCTGATTTTAATAGTATAGCGATCCATCTTGTAGATTGCTAAATCAAAAGAGAGGAAAACAACAACAGCAACTTTAATATCAAGGGACCTGATGGATTGCTTTTAAAAGTTTTCCTCTCAGTCTGTTTTGAAGCAGTTTTTCCTCTTGTAGGACATGCCGGGCTGACTGGCATCAAGCAGCAGAAGGCTGGTCATGTCCTCAAGTCTTATCAGTCCAACCAGAGCATCCATGGGGTCAGAGATTTAGAGGAATTCCGCCCCCCCCGGTAAGCACGGAAACCACCTCGATTCAAGCATGCCAACAATGCTTACAGCAGGAACTTCAGCCCAGTAAGCAGCTGCCATGGACACATGCTCTGCAGGGGCATAAAAGGGGACGGTGCCATGTGCTCGGGGTTGACTACTGTTTCTCTGTGCCCCAACTTTATGCCTGACTTTCTTCCTCCTCATGCCCATCAAGGTTAGCTGGGTGAAGCACGGCAGGGTCGGGCCCCTTGTGTCCTTCACTCTGGGGGGAGCCTCGCCAGCCTGCATGAACGAAGCTGGCCACGCGTGGACTCCTCTTGCGAGGGGCGGTCCGTCATCAGCATGTGGCCACCCGAAGGTGCTTCGAGGATCCCAGAATCCCAGCAGGGAGGCCCGGGGCTGCCCTGGCAGCTGTCCTAGTCCTCCTGCTCTGTTTGGGGCACTGTTATCCTTCCCTTCCCACAATGCTGTAGAGCAAAGTCATAGTAAGGCCTTTGGAGAGAGGCAACTATTAAATGGTGGTAGATTCCCCACACTGGATACCCTCCCAAGTTGCCTGGCTGTGGGTTTCCCTGGGTATTGAGTAATGTGTAAAACAGACTTAGCATTCCAGGATATTTTCCATTTTACAAGATTGGTTATTTTTCATGTCAAACTTGCTACTGTCTCAGGGACAAAGATGTGTAAATCCAGCTGGTTTTTAATATTCCAAAAATCTTATGTTCAATTAATGTCATACTCAATCTGGAATGGCTCACATTGTCAACACTTGTGTGTGTGTGCAATTCCAGTGCATACATGTTTTGGGTGTGCAACAGCCCCCTCTAATGGGCAAGACTGATTTACAGTGGAACACGCACCCCCTTTTCCTAGCTAGAAGCAACACTCACAGTATCATCATCAGCAGCAGCATCTGCAATAATCCTGCTCTGGAAAAGACTTGTCAGTTGCCTGGCCTCTACAACACCCTTTTATCATGTCCTCTCAGGAGGTGAGTGAGAGGCAGTCTCCAGGCAGAGCAGGGATCGATGCCAAGCAGAAGAGGAGAGATGTCATTGCCCAGTGGGTGGGGAACGCTGATTCTGTGAAGGGCCACGCTCCGTAGGGCAGGGATCTCTACTGGCAGTGAGTAGGACTGAAGCCAATGGTGGTCGGGGCCAAAACCCAGACTGGGCAGATCCACCCCTTTCACTGCTTTCTAATACCCTCTTCTTTCTCTCCCTCTCTCCAACATAGTCTTATTGTTCACACTCACCCCATTTCTCTCCGTAAGCTCCCTCTCCCCCATGCCCCCTCTTCACTCTTTTCAGGACAGTTCTTGGTTTTTCATAGCCACTGCATTTGGCTTCACAAAAATATCCACTGCCTGTCTCTCCAGGCCCTTCAAACACAAACTGTTGGACTCCTAGCCCTTCCTATTGGGTGGTTCCCGAAGAAGCCTGAGCATTCAAGCAGTCGAAGCCAAACAGGCCCCACACAGCCCTGCTCATCCCCGCTCCCTTCCTCTGGTGGTCAATTCCAGCTTGGGCTGTTCTGGTTTCTCTTGCTGCCCAATTCAATCAACACGTGTTTTAGGATCATCATCATAGGAGAGACACATTTCCTTACCAAGACTCTCCAGCTGCTCATGGCCTGGTAAACAGAGCCGCCTTCTTGTCTCCTGTTTGGAAGCTTGCAGTCTTGTTGAATTCAAGACAGACTGTGGGGTCAAACAGGTTTGTCCATGACACGGCTAGAAACTCACCTGCCGGCCAGCCTGCCCCAGGAGACACGAAAAAGAGATCTGTGTTACCTCTGTCTTTGTGGTTTAATCCTGGGCCACTTGTCCTGCTAGCCAACCTGCCTGACGCATAGCCAAGAGTAGCGCGGTGTCCTTCAGGAAATATTTAACAGACACACACAATTTTGGAGGGCTCAGTTCATAATCTTCCCACATTTATTTATTTCTACAGGGCATTTTCTGTTTCAAGTCTACAAAGTAGTTTACAAAACCAGAAGGAAACCACTGATGATAAAATCCAAATGGGAACAAACTAAAATCCAGCCAACCATACAGTTTAGTAAAAGAAACAGCCATTCAAATTGAGAAAAAGCTATTATACATTTGTGAAAATAAAAGTTTTTACAGTACTAAAACGGGCAGGCAAAAGTCTGACTGGGATCTACTGGAAGATCTCTGGTGATTTGCAGTAGATTAACAAGGATTTCTGAATCTCAGTGGCTTAACAATAAAAACAAGTCTTTTGTCCTAAATTAAGTTGCTGGGGGGTGCGGGGGAACCTTCAGAGAAAACAGAAGATTTGTGAGAGGCGATTTTTGTCTCAGTCCAGTTGTGGTACTGAGACAAGGTCCTAAGCTGGATGCATGCTCCAGGCACCCTGTTCAACGATTATCTCTGTTTTGCCAAGCCACTGTTTGTATTTATTTGTTTATTTATTATTATATTTATTTCCCACTTTTTCTCTTCCAAGGAACTCAAAGCAGTTTGCCTAATTCCCTGCCTCCTCTCCATCTGATCCTCAAAGCAACAGCAATCCGGTGAGGTAGGCTGAGTGGAGAGTCTGTGACCAGCCCCAAGTCACCCATTGAGCTCCATGGCTGAGTCGGCACGAGGATGCAGGTCTTCTGAGTCCCAGTCCCACACCCTTAACACTACCCCATGCTGGCTCGCCATTTTTTGCAGCTGGCTTTAAAATCCCTATCATCCCCAGCCAACGTGGTCCAGCAGGTTCATAGAATCATAGAACAGTAGAGCTGGAAGGGGCCATGAAGGCCATCGCGTCCGACCCCCTGCTGTTGCAGTTACACCAGCCCACTCAGGTGGCTGGCCAGGCTCCCTTCGAATGTCTCCAGAGTGGGAGGACCACACTAGTTGGGGAAGGCTGTCCTGCAAAATACAGCAGAGCGGGTGGCAACTGTGGGCTGACCTGTCTTTGCAAGACAGACTGCAGGGAGACAGAGTATCTTTCAGCCCGAGGGCTAAAGTGTTGTAAGCCGCCCTGAGGCTTCGGCGAATGGGTCGGCATAAAAATGTCTTAATAAATAAAATAAAATAAATAAAGTCCCCTTTGTGGACCACTCAGAGCCTGGGTTTCAGTGGTAGGTGGGGCCTGGAGCAAAAAGTGGAGTCAAAATATCCCCAAAAGCAGCACTCCATATCTTAAAGCTCCGACTGCAGGTAATTCAGGCACCTTGTCAAATGAGGGCAAGGGTGGGAGAAGGCATGGCAGCTGGGAAGGGACAGGGGGAAGCTGTGAGTGGGAGAAGCCAGGTCCTGGGAAGGAGGCATGGCCGTCCAAGGACCCGGAGAGTGGCAGAGTTGGCCCTGAGCTCGCTGCCATAATGCGTGGAGTGTCGCGAGGGCAGACGGGAGCAATCTCACGTGTAAAAGAAGACACAACATCCTGTCCTGACCAGAGCTCCAGCTGAAACACCGGGCCCACGGGGCGCCTGCCTCTGTCTCCTCTGGAGTGAGATATACAGCGGTGCACAACCCTTCTGGAAAAAACAGCGCAGTGTCCCAAATGGCAACACAATAAGATCGGGAGCCTGAGAGAGATAAACACAAAGAGATGGTTCCATCAGGCTATGAATTAAACATAGTCTCTGCCTCTGCCTCTCTCCCAGATGATTGATGGCACACAGATTCCTGAAGAAATGGTTTTAAAGGGCAGCTGTTACACACAGTAACAGCAAACATTTAAACCTATTATGCCGAGAACAGCTTCATTGTCTCCTTGCTATTTTGACTCCACTCTATTATGACTCCACTTGCTCCGCATGCAGACTCGACGCTGCCACCTTCTCCTCCGCCAAGGAGTAATAGCCGGTTAGAAAATCAAAATGGGTAGTGGGTAAAGCCATTGTGTGCTCACGTGTCCCCTGACAGGTTGCTGAATGTGCTGCAGGTTATCAGGAAACAAAATCACTTCAATGCCTCCTCCTTCTTTCTGGCTCTTTTCTGTATATGTGAATAGGAGTGTTTGCATATTTGTTCATTCACCTTTCCAGGTCTGACACTGCATTTTTTTGAGTTTATCACTGTGTTTATCACATTTCTATACTGCCCATCAGCCAAAGCTCCTTAGTAATGTCCCTCTACAGAAAAGGACATTATTTACATCAGAATACTTTGAGGTATAGTGGAAAAATTTCAGGGATTCAAGAAGGAGCTGCATGTCTGAAGGGGATGCTAAGGGTGTCAGAGAACCGTCTAAGGATGTTTCTGGCAAGTGCAGAGATGCAGCATCTGTTGGACCTGCAAGTCTGCTTAGATTTATAAAGCAAATGCTAGTGCTTCACACAGGATCTCTCTGGGCCATTTGAGTGCTTCCCGGAACCTATGGGGACCTCCCAAACAATTGGACTGCCAGATCCCAAGGTATGTGGCAGAGACGGCTCGGTGCAGTGAAGCTGAATGTTGAACTGAAATGCTGGTTCGGATGTAGCAGAGCTGAATTCCGTACATGCTACCACTTTCCCCCTGGTTTAAAGGCTGATCTATAACACAGTCAGCAAAAGTACGTGAACATTCTGTACTGAGAATGCAACATTAAGAAGCATTATTTGCTTTGGCTAGGACCTGTTTCTAAATAAGCCACGCCACTCAATCATTCACACCAAAATGTGCGGAAACGAGTAAGCATGGAGAGTAGTCACCAGTACGGTATCCCCACACAACAGGGGCTATAATGCAGTCCCTTGCAGGCTAACCTGGGAACAAGCTGCGGTGGAATGTGCATAGGATTTTGCTGTTGAAACAGATGTAATCAGCTTCCCTTATTGTAGTTTCTGTGAGAGGTATGTAGAATTTGGAGCAATGTCATCAAACTTCAGTTCTAACGGGAGGGATGTGGAGGTCACAACAATTAAACCTGCATCAAACTTACACATATATGTTATGCCTGACTCCCCAGGATCCTGACATAATAGAAATATCTATC
>NW_025335684.1:14135376-14154573 GCF_004798865.1 Varanus komodoensis
AGGCCTAGGGAGCAAAGGAACCAGGCCTCAAAATTGAGTGGCAAAACTGGAGAGGTGGGGGAGCAGGTGAGGATGAGAGCTGGCTGGCTCTGAGTTCTTTGCAGCCAAAGGAAGGCCAAAATCAGCCTGGAGTTTCCCAGGAGGACTACTAGCATTGGGGTTGCATACCATGTGTGTTGAATTGTTTTCTTTGCTGCTTTTCCAATTGTTTTCCATTTTTTTGATTTTGGTGATAAAACTGCTAAGGAAATCGCCCTAAAGACCAGTGGGGACAATGGAGATTCTCCTGGTTCAGCTGCCGCCCCGGACCCTACCTCAGAATCAATGATTTGATTCCCGTTAAGATCAGTGGGCAATGTTATGCCTGACTCCCCAGGATCCTGACATAATGGAGTTACCTATCAGCTTTCTCAGGGCATTCAGGATAGGCATGACTCCTCTAGGCTCCAGATAGGCATGACACTAGGGTTGATAGGCCAAACACTAGAATATAGGCCAAACACTAGAATAATCAAACTGTCTCAGGGTATGCATGATAGGCTTAGCTCTCCTAAGCTCTAGCCCATTCAAATGTCTAGTAACTGCCTCAGAGAATTCCCTCAGAAAATGGAAAAGCTTACCAAAGACGTAATGGGCAAAGATTACCTAAAAGGTGTAAATTAAAAGATAAAACTTACTGCTAACCAAATCTGCTTCTGTATATCGCCTGCTCAACTGCTGCCTATGTGATTCTGTAACTCCCCATTGTCGCCATTGTTCTCATTCTTGTCAAAAACTGATTGTATTGTTCCCCATTTGTGGAAAGCTGATTGTGAAGGTATAAAGATCTCCTTCCAACTCTGTTCAGGGCCGCATTCTAACCATGAATGTTGGTCCCTGCAAGTAATCTTGCAGGTAAATAAACTCCTCTTTATTTTTACCTTCCGGTCTCTGGTCTCATCTGCAAAATCACGGGTTACAACATTTGGAGGCCCCAGCGAGATCAGAGACCAGCGGTCTGGCCTCCCTTGGACCCGGGACGGGCCCTACAGGCGGTTTTTAGCCTTTTCTTTTTACCCCGGTTCGGTGGCCCTCTGTCTCTGTTTCTGTCTGAATATCTGCAGATCTGTGTGTTGGAAAGAACAGCTTGGCTGGACGCAGCATTACAAGCTACTTTCCGGTCGAGGGTACGAGACGTCGGCCCAGCCGCGGCGGTCCGTTCCGGTATTGGCCGCTTGCCAGTTCTGGTATTGGCCGATTCTGTTCTGTTTGTGTGCTTGCTGGCTGTCTCTCTGTCTGTCCAACGTTTTGTTCTTCGTAAAAAGGTGCCTCCTGTCTCGTTTTTTTTCTCTTCTACATTTGTTCTCTGTAAAGATTTTTTTTCCAGATCAGGACAATGGGTCAACGCCAATCCCTTCCGCTTACCCCTCTGCAATGCCTCTTGAATAACTTCTGATTTTTCCAAAAGGGCTTCCGGATTCAGAGTGCCTGCAGATTCGGGCACGCTGCGAGTTAAAATGGCCACCGGGGGCTCGTTCGAACTTCCCCCTTTTGCAGGGAGTTCGATCTGAGCTTACTACCTCTGCAGCAAATTGCAGGGTGGTGTGAATTACAAGGGGCGGCACTTGCGGGGTTGCCGCGGAAGCAAGCGCTTGGTATTTTTTTAAAAACAGCATGGTCAGACCTAACTAATTTGGCCCTAGAGGGCTCACTTGATTGAAATTGGCTACACCTTTTGCAAAAGCATTTGGTGAAAATACAATCTAAAGAGATGGAATAAGTTTTGCTTTGGTCCAAGCTGGTGGAAAGAAAAGGGAAAAAGAAAAGCTAGCTTAATATAGTATTGGTGCACCAGGAAAGATCTACACGTGTGAGTATATGTTTGCACTGGGTTTTTGTGCAAAGTTTTATGTTTGTGGAAGTCTTGTGTTCATTGTTGCTGCCTGTGTTTTGTGCCCTGTCTGTTTGTATTTTAAAGTGTTCCCCTTTCTGGGAGGTAAGCATAGCTCAGAGCGGGTTTTGGGGGTTCCTCAGGAAATAGAAACTCCCCCATGCAGCCGCACCAATCTTGTCCTCTTCAGGGCATGGTTGAAAGCAAGGGCGTGGATGGGTGTTCTTGCCCCTGAGATGAGAATGTGTGAACCTGGCTTTGTTTGAGATACAGATGCATGAGGTCTTGGGCCTGAGCCCAAGCATGGCTGAGTCCGGCTGGGAAAAAGGCGATGATCAGGGAAATGTGTGTGTGAGATTTTTCCTTCCCCATTCCTTCTATATGAGCCAGAACTGGGAAGTAAGGAAATGCGTGACCCTTAAAATTGGGCTAACACAGGTCCTACCCAGTTTTCTGGACATCCTCAATAAGCTTATCCTGTGTGAAAGCCCTGTATGAAAGAAGGGGTTATATAGAAACATTTTTATGCAGGTCCTTTCCTTGTCAGAAACCGGGAACACTGTTTAATGTCTTGTTGCAAGTTTTCCAGCCTCTTCCATCTGCCTTACAGCCCTCCTAGGTAGGAAAAAATAATTCTTGTTGGATTAAGTAATGGCATTTGAAATTCCAGGAGGGGATGCTGATGGGCAGATGAAAGATGGAAAAAAAATGCTTTCTTTGCAAGTTCCTGGGGGGGAGTTTATGGTTCTGGGATCGCTTTGGATTGTACTTTGGATCGAGAGGTGAAACTGCATCTGAGGGGCTGTGGAGGCTAAATGGATTTAGGGAATCTATTCCCCGTCAGATATTGCTGGACTATGTTTGTGAGGGAAGACATGGAAAGAAAAGAAGGTTTGTTCAGGACGAAACAGTGCAACAGGAAAGCACTGTGGTGTGGTTGTGATTTCATGGGGTTTGGATTGGAATTTTGTAGATGTTGTAAGTAGAAGGTAAAAGCAAGTGAGCAGATGGATTGTGGAAATGAAAGAAAAAATGAGGCAAAGATGCAGAAAGGAAGGGTTTTCTTTTATGTGTTGAGGAGGTTTCTGGAAAGTAGTGGAACTTGGTTGGTTTTTTTCTCTCCCCCTGTTGAACTTGCAGCTGTTTGGAATGTGAGGCTTGAGTAAAAAGCAAAAAAAAATTTATTTTTCTGAATGTTGTGTGTATGCCATGTGAGAATGAGTATGTATTTGACAGGAATTCCGTAATTCAGGGGGTGCATGGTGCTTGGTATGTAAGAGAATTTTGGGAGTTTTGGTGAATGGCGGTTTGGTGTTGTTGTTTTTTGCTGAAAGAAAAAAAAAACAGGTGAAGAGGAAAGGGGGGGGTAGTCTGCCTTGCTGGGAGCACTCCCATCGTTTGGAGAGACAGTAACTGCAGCCTTTTCTCCGAGTTTGGTCTGGCCAACTGGATTCGGTGGGATTTGTGCTGGAAAATTTGGGTTTCTTGACTCTGTGGGCTTGGCTAGCCCACAGAGCCAAGAAAAAGGGGGGATGCTCTGGCAGGAAGATACCACCACTTTGTGAGTACTGCAGAAGCAGCACACAAAGCCTCTGAGCATGTGCAAAGTTCAAAGTATTTTGGGAAGTTTGAGCAGCTCTGCTTCCAGCCACAGATTGGAGGCGGGGTTTGCACTAGTTCTTAAAAGAAAGTCTGAGTCTCTAGAAAGCTCTCAAAGGAAACCTTGGTGTCTTAAAAATAAATAAAAGCTGTGTAACTGAGGTAAGGCATTTGAGGTCCTTTGAGTGCAAAAAGCTTGTATTGCCTCAGGAAAAATTCTGCCTGGGAAGGGCTGGGTTAAAACAAAGACCCTTAAGCACTCTTAATGAGTCACTAGGAATTTTTTAGGAAGGGAATCCTTCCAAAAAGCAATGTTGTAAGCATGTGATTTGTGTCAGCCATCAAGAGTTTTCCTTCTCTAATGACTTCTATTTTTCTATGTAACATGGATCTGGATCTTATATGTGTGTGTGGGTATAAGTTCTGAATTCTGAGTATACCATTTTGCTATTTGCTATGCTACAACTGAAGACTTGGGAGGGAATGAATGGATGAAACTCTGGGGCTGTGTGTGCGTGCGTGCAAGTGCACGCAATGGGAAGAGTCTCCTTTTAAATCTATGAGGCTACTTCTTCCCTTTTGGTGTTCAACAGAAAGTTTTGTTTTGCAATGTTGCCAAATATTAATGATAGTGATATTGCTGTTACTGTCACTGGTATTAATGGTGCTACAAAGGTTTTTTCTTACAGTAGCCTAATGTTTGTTGGGGACTGAACCCATTTGCCAGCCCAAGGATGTGGGCAGCTAGAATGGCAAGTTCTCAAAACTCTTTCCATAAACATAAGCCGTCTCTCAAACTACCAGGGTCCAGAGTTGAGGGCTACTCATTCTGGAAACAGATGTTATTTTACCTTCCCCAGTTAAAATATTGTCTCCGCTTATGCTTTCCTTTTTTTCCAAGTGGTATAGAGCATCCAATCAGCTTTGAATGCTTATAGTTAATTTGTATTGTTTGTGTTCCCTCTGAAAGTAAAACTATCATTCTGCTGAGATCCTTCCATGAGAGAATTGTTCCCTGTTGACTTTGACAAAACATCAGGTTTTTCTCCTTGGCTGAATTATGGTCCTGTTTGCCCCCAAAGTGCCCTGTGATCTCCCAGAGAAAGAAAGGGGGCTGTCCTGAACAGGCAGGAGAGCAAAGGCTTCCTCTTCTCTGCATCCCAGGTTGCTGTTGCCCGTGGGAAATTTGCCTCTGGAAGAAAATGAGCAGGTTGCATGTGGGGGTGCGGCAGTCTCCTCATCTTTATTTTTACCATCCGGTCTCTGGTCTCATCTGCAAAATCGCGGGTTACAACAATATAGAATACAGCTATCCCCGAATATAGGAGTGGAATATTGGCGGCTCTTGAGATGTTGCTGATCTACACATAAACACAGACACACTCCACAAGCAAGGTTAATGGTGTGTACCGGGAGCTATAGTACCGGGAGGGCTGCAGTTTCTCCATTCTTGCCTTAACAGGAAATTAAAAATAGGTCTATAGAAGACCAGCTTCGCCAGCCTGGTCCTTCCTGCACATTTGGAAGGCACCAGGATGGGGGAAGCTTGTTTTAAGAGCTGTACCAACCTCCACAGCAAGTGTGAATATTACTTTGCAGGCTTTCAAATCCACTTATCCGGGGTTTCCAAGATTTGGCCAAAAGATTAAAAAACCCTCTGTACAGCCAGCATCTTTTTTCTGCTGCTTCAAAAAACTAGCAGAGCTCCATTTATTTCAAGTAGGGAATGCTTCTAGGCATTTTAAGTGGATGGACTCACCATAAAGCCCATTTTGTGTGGAGCTGTGCCCATACTGAGCTCTCCAAAAAATTGGATGGACTGCCTGGGCCCATTTGGAGTCTTTGGCCCCGGTAAGTCCAGACGTTTCTCCACTGCATTCGCTTGCTGGAAGCACAGCGTGAAGGAGAGCCTGAGGCCAGCTGGCTAGAGTGGGCCTCTAAGACAGCAGGGGCCTGGGTGGAAAAGAAAAGGAAGGCTCACAGAAGTTTTGTGATACTGCACATAACTGGGGGATAGATAATCCTAAAGCAGCAGGATAGCAGGGAAGAATTGGGTTTTAGAAAAGGATTTCTCTATTAAATTAAAGATAAAGAGGGATTGCTGAGTCAATCCAAATGTGTAATAGCTAAAGCCTATCTCCCACAAACGCCATCCTGCTGATCCAATCAATGGGGAAATAGCTAAATAGAGGCCAGCCCTGGTTTTCTACACAGAGATTACTCGTGGCATATAACCAAACTGGAATACTGCATGTTGAGGAAGAGGAGAGTTGGAAGGGGCCATGAAAACCATCGAGTCCAACTCCCTGCTGTTGCAGGACACTAATTTACACCATCCCACTCAGATGGCTGCCCAGTTTAGTGTGGGAGAGCCCGTGACCTCTCTAGGCAGCTGGTTCCACTGTCATACTTCTCTGACAGTGAGGAAGCTTTTTCTGATATCTAACCTGAATCTCGATTGTTGCAGCTTGACTTGATTATTCCGTGTCCTGTAGCCATAATCTCATATGCCTAGGTAATTCAGATTCTGTGCTGAGAACAGCTGGATTCTGCAACCCATGTAATCCGGCTGAAATTTTGAAGCAACCCCTGCAGCTGTTACTTAAACAAACTCACTGTATGGGCACCCTGTGGCCCTACAGATGTTTTGGCCTGCCGTTCCTCACCAGCAGCTGTGCTGGGTAATATGGATGGGAATTGCAGACAAACACATCTGAAAAGATGGAATCGGAGAGAAGCTGCTCAGCATTTTTCTGCTTTGGCTTAGAAGTGTTTTGTTTTACCTGCTTATTGAAATGAACAAACTACTGTGAGCCACTAAACTATTATCTTGTGGCATTGGAACTAGATGCTCCAGGAGGCCTTGGGGAAGGAAGGTAGGATAGAAGGAAATATTTTGGATATTTGGATCTCTAGCAATGGGTGCTTACAAAAGAGCACCCTCTCCACCAGCATGTAAACCGTCTAAAACCGATGATTTTTTTCACCGTGCGCTTTTCTGGAGCAACCTTTGCCATTCCAATTTCAGACCGCTTTACTCCCTTGTTAGCCTTGATGATGATATTAATTATGCTGTCGAGAAAGGAGGCACACTGACTTGGCAACAAAGAGTAAATAGAGATGCTGAACCTAACAGAACTGCCTACAAAGCGTCAGATGATCTCCTTCAACTAACAGCTGCAATTGATGAACCAGTTTTTGAAATATTGAAGCTACTAGAAGCTAAAACTGATCCACTTACTCTGAAGCTCTCGGCCTACATCAAGGTTTCCTCAGACACTGATGCATCTTTTTTTCCAGAAAACTGTCTTCTTTAACCTGCATAGGGTGTGCAAAAACAGGTTGGGTGCAGCAGTTACAAGGGAAGGGAGGCAGCTTGAATTGAAGCTGCAGCTTGTAAAATCTGTCTGCAGAAATAAAGGTCAGAGGATATTTAGGGGTACAATGCAGTGGACCATTCCCTAAGTGAGAAACTGTTGACAACTGATTCAATTTCGTTTGAGTCTCTTAACAATTTAAATCAGGCCCAGAGAGCTAGGCTCACATTTGGTACCCCCAGGATTCCTAGGTTTTTGTTAAGAAAGAAAGTAGTTTTGCAAGGTAAAGCAATGTTCCCAGCTAGGGTTTTTGTTAATACAATTCTTAATCCTCTTTTACCAAGCCAGCAAAAAGATGTCTCTCTGACAGAGTCAATTTTGCCAAAGCAGCTTCAGTAGACGTGATCCAGTGTGGTTTGGCTCAGTAATTTGGCCTGATTCCCCAGTCTCCTGAATCTAGCCCCTGAGCATGTTTCCCCTGGATTTCTGTCAAAGTGAATCTACTGAATTCATTCTCAGCTCTTCTGTCGACAGAACAACTTTCAATTACCACCAGGTTATCAATGATAAGAGACAAATTCCTGAGAACAAATAATGATTTTTTACGACAAGATTCAAAGCAGTGGGCTTTGTCAGATGTGTCCAGTCTTGACCACTCTCTTGCCTTCCTGTATCCCTTTGGTGACTGCTTTCTCTAAGTCAGGAGATCTTCCCATGACTTCATGGCAAGAGAACTCTGAAAGAATGCCCGCTGTGATTCTCAGGAATTTAAAGTGGTTGAGCAAAAAATTTTAGAAGCTTCTTCACTCATGAACAGATATATCTTTCTAGACATTGATGGTGGCAAAAATAAGATTACATTGGCTGATTGACAATTAAATTTCCTATCATGAAACATGGGGGGAGGGAGAAAGAAGCTCCATGATTCTGACTTTCTTACCTTTTTGCATGGGTTTAATTTGCTTTGTTTACAGGAAACCTGACTTCAAAACTCTGATTTTCCAGCTATCCAAATGTGCACGCTTTCTGGAGATCTCACAAGCTGACACATTTTGTGATAGTTGAGTTTGTCTCACAAAGGTATCTCACTTTAAGGTGTTTGGACTAAAATGTGGCACCTCCAAGCCAGTTTGGCAGACACGCCTACTAAGGACCAGCATCTGTTTTGCAGTTCCTGAACTGAGATTGTCAGAAGGTTCAAAACATTTATGTAAGCAAAGATTTTACAATATTGTACATTTGAAAATATTCACTCAAGCTAAGGAAGGCTCCAGTACCATCTTGTGGATCTTTTAATCTTTACATATCTTTAATCTTCCCATGTAAGTGGAAGTCCCAGACCGCCAAATTAGTGAACTAGTACTACAAAATGGATTCTGATTATGAATCCTTTATGAAGCACTTGAAGTTCCACAAATCAGCTGAAACCTTTAGATCCATATCCTGTTGAAATGGAGGAGGGAGCGCTGTTTGGCTTGGCTGGCTGAGAACTGGGGCTGCTGCTCAGAAAGTGGAGGCGCTGGGTCTGAGCCTGGGGACAAGGGGGTGGGGGGCATGATCCAGCACCGTGGGCAGAACCAAAGAAGAGAGAGGACTGCGGAGGCAGTGTGCATCACTAGCTCTGGAGCATGCATGAGCATTGAGCAGGGCGCATGCTCTCCCGGTGGGCCGGTCTTGCGGAGCCCAGCTGAAGTTCTTTTGGGCAAGACCAACCCAGCTAAACCGAATGGAAAATGCGCGACAGCATTGTCCCCTCCAGTCCATCTCCCGTTCATTCTGGTGTGGCTGCATGGGAGCTCTTTCTGGTAGGATGGGGCTCCGAGGATCGGATTGGTTTCTGTTGTGTTGGACTGGAACTTGGGAGATCCATGCCATAGTCCCCACTCGGGCATGAAGCTCATTCGGTGATTTTGGGCCAGTCGCACACCCTCAGCCTCATCCACCACACAGAACTGTTACTGTGAGGACAACCTTGTTAGCTGCCTTGGCTTCCTTGCAAGGCAGAAAGTTGTGGTTTAAAAGCAGGGCAACCATAGGAAGCAATTATCAGCAATAAGCCACAGGGAGGTGTCCTGGGGAGCCAGGAGGCAGCAACTGTGGGGCAAGCCAAGAGGCAGAGCCAGCCCTTGCTGGGGAAGGCTATTTATTGTTTCTTAGGCATAGTCTAGACCTGACCAAGAACCCTCTTCCTACTGGCCATGGAAATTGCTCCAGTGCCTCATGTCAGGACCACCCCGTCTGGTTTAAGAGCCAGCAGCCTCAACCTCAGAGCGGTTGAACCTCAGGCCAGGGCCTAATCTAGCCCACCTGAGGCCTCACTCCAGCCTTCTCGGCTTCTCCAAATGGCCACACTCCATTTCTTCCCCAATTGTGTGTGCTTTCCTGGTGCTTGTGGAGGTGTCTCCCCATTCTAAAAGATTCATATGCCTTACCTAAAGCTTCTTTACTGGCAGTGAGAGCCTTCTATTCTATTTATTTTTTTGCATTTTGGGGTTCGATGCCCCTGAGGCAACGATGGTGCTGGCCCCAGCTGAGCTGGATGACTGGATGGGAACAAACTCCAGAACGCACAGGCAGTTCTCTTGTAAGCTTTGGACGAAGCACAAAATTGCAGAAGCGCCTCGGCCGGCAGAGTGCGACATCGGCCTGGGAGGCTCAGCGAGGTGTAAGAGAGGCAGGCTGTGCTTTTGGGTGACGGCAAGCACGGCAGCAGGAAGAGGCCCCATCTTAAATCGACTCTTGCAGGCTGTGACCGCGTTTGCAGCGGGCCATTTCTGAGACGTGCAAAAGGCAATTGATGAATAGCCCATTTTGTGGCACGGTCCCTGTGATGCTTCATGCCACCTGTGCAGATCAAAGGCAACACGGCAGTCAGAATTAGTAGCCTGCCGGTTGTTTAATGGGAGTGACTGTAAATCAGTAGAATGTCCGGTCCCTGGCAGGTCCGTATATTTGGGAACAGCCTTTGTCTCAAATCTGGAGAGGTGCTGCCAGTCGGAGTGGACAATTCTGGCCTAGATGAGGATAAACCCTAGTCTGACCTGCTATGAGACGGTCCGCCCTCCACCAGCACCCCACTCATTTTTACAATTCCAGACTGGAGTACATGACTGGCAGGCTACGCCAAATGTCACGGTGGGACACACATTTGCTGCTTTATACAGACCTCCTGCAAGAGAAACATGGCACAACTACATTTTCCTTCTGCAAATGCACAACTGGGCAACCTGTGAGCGAAGAGAATTTTCGCCCACAAGAATCCACAACTTGTGGATGAAAAATCTTCCAGCTGCTGCATGTAGATACGCAAGTCATTCTGTGTCCGCTTCCCCCATCTCATGTGCTGCAAGAAAGTTGTTGCATCTGGCTGATTACACCCGCTCTCCATATCACCCACATTTAATTACAGAAGCGCAGAAAACAGATGGGTCTGAATCAAGGAATGTGGAGTTCAGGGAAGGTTGCCTCAGGAGTACAGTGTCTAAACAGCTGTATAACTTGAAAACTGGCTGCTGTTTATTTAAAACGTTCTCATTCTGCCTTTCCATTAAATCTAAGCTCAATATGGCTTACAAAAACTAAGAACTGATATAAAAGAAAAAATCTAATCCCGACCTTCGCTAAACTGGTGCCAGGTGAGTGGGACTCCAGCTCCTCTCATTCACAGCCATTTGTGCGTTCTGGGTGGGGGTGGTGGGAGTTCTGATTCAAGGCACTTGATGACAGCACCACGTGGTTAGAAATCAGGGTGGCCAGTGCTGGTGACATTTGTGGTTCTGATAATATGGCCCCTCCAGGAGCCCTTTCCTTCCCACTGAAGACATCATGGGCAGAGGAAGCAGTGGCCAGGCAGCCCTGCATCACACCTGGATTCTCCCAAAAGCAGAAGATCATGGGCAGAGGAAGCAGTGGCCAGGCAGCCCTCCATCACACCTGCATTCTCCCAAAAGCAGAAGATCATGGGCAGAGGAAGCAGTGGCCAGGCAGCCCTCCATCACACCTGGATCCGTCTGAGGCCATTAGAATGTCAGAAAATAGCCATTCTTCCACTAGGCCAACCAGCTGATGAACTTTGCCACCAGGAATCCATTTCAGGAATTTGCTTTATTCCTTCTCCCTCTCAAGCCCCTTTCCTTTCATGTCATGTAGGCAGGGGGCTGGCTTGAGAAATATTTTTGTAAGCTACCTTGGGAGGCTTCTGTGGCTAAAGAGCAAGATAAATGCTATGAACAACCAAGTATTTTTTTCTTTCCCAGAACATAATCATTATTCAGGGAACTATAAAAGCTGAAAAGTCCCCCAGGTCTATAGAGCTAATGGGTCTGAAGACATAAAACAGGATATAAAGTTACCTGCTGGGTAAGGCCATTCAGTATGTGCACAGCTAGGCCTCTGGGAAGTATCTCCATTTTACAAAGCTATACGGACAAGGGCTCAGATATACAAGCGCTTCAGGCCTCTCTAAGCTAATTTTTAAATTAAATATCACTATTGATTTGCAATTTGCAAGGAGAAGCACTTTAACAGTTAATGTGATTAGCCAGCCACAGCAGAGTAGCATTGCTTTGCATTAGGTCACTTTAGAGCACTTCCCCGGGCTATGCTGGTGGACTCGATGACATCAGGAGAGGGGGCACCCTCGCCAGGCCCCACCCACCACTCTTGCCCACGTTCGCAGAAAGCCCTTCATGCAGAGTGGCACAATCAGGGTGCCAGTGTCCTTGGAAGAAACAGGTCTGGGAGTCCAAAAGCGGTGCTGGAGAATCTCCAGCCTGTTTCCCCTCACTCCCTTTGGAGAGAGCAAAGAGAGTGGCGGAGCCTGCAGAGGTTGCTCAAACCTCCACGGGCCAGGTGGGGCCTCCGCATTGGCAGGCCAGCCTGCCAGGAGTTGCCCTCCGTGCCAGACAAGCCAGGAGGAGGCGCTTATGAGTGGTGTTCTGGGGCACAAGATGAAAAAAAACTTGGAATTGTATTGTTGAGGATTTCAAGTGTCCTGACTGTATGGCAAACTCAGTGTGAAACTTGGTCTCCTCTTTACAGATCTGTTAAAAAAGGAAACAGAAGGGGAAGGGACTCTCCGTTGTTTCATGTTTTCATCTCTAATATGGAAAGAATAACTAGAAAATAATAGCACGTCTGGGGATGATGGAAGTCAGAGGTCGGGAAGGTTGGGAATGCCAAAGCTTTCACCTTTTTGGAATTGAAAGTATTGCTGTGAGGATAAAATGGGGAGGAAGAGGATCATGGAAGCCCCGGGTCTTACAGAAAGAAAAAGCAGGCTGTAAATATAATAATAAAAATGTATTAATCGTATTTCTTAAAAGATCAGTTTGGCAAGGATCCCTGTCCAGTGCATTAAACATGGAGTGTGCCTTGACCCGTGGCTACACCAGTGGCGTCGCCAGTTGCTTTGCAGCCTTGTTTGCTGAGGTGGTGGTGGTGGTGGTGGTTTTTTAAGAGAAAAAGAAAGAGGGCAGGAGGTGTGAACAGAGAGAGAAGGAACACTGTGGCACGTGGTGAAATTGAAAAGCAGGCCCCATGTTGCTGGTGAGTGGTAAAACTGAGTCCGAGACCTGGAAAGGCTGAAGGATCCTGCTATAGGAGATAGACAGAATTCTAATCAATTCAGCTGGCTCAGGTTTAATTAATTGGTTGATTTCTCTACCTCCCCACCGCCAAAGCTCTCTGCTGAAGCACTTGTGTCATCTCTCCTCTTGATGCAATTACAAGCTTTGCGCTGTTCTGATGATATGAAGTGCCAATCTTGTGATTGTATGGCAGAAAGGTGAGAGTGCCGGACTCCGAATTCCTGGCTCCCCTGAATTTTCTTCACATCATGGCCCAGTTGTAGTTTCCAAAACCAGTACTGGAGTGGGGACAGAAAAGGTCACGGGGATAGCTGCCTCTGGGCCCTCGTAATTAAAGCATTAGTGTCAACTTATGTATTTACACCTCAAAATTCTATTTCCTGATATCATTTTGTATTGATTGTTCTGATTCCCTCAGTGGCTCTGGTTCATTTGTTAGCCTTTTGCATGAAGGACAAGCAGGACCACGCTTCCTGGCTCCATCCCAACTTGGCTGGATCTGCCCCTTTGACCTCCGTGTATTTGGAGAAGGTCTGGCTGAGGAACCAGTTGTATTTGCATAATACAAGCATTTCTGATCCGTTGCATTAGCAAGTAGCTTATCATGAGTGAGGATGAAATCAGACTGATCGTGCTCAGCAAAAGGAAATTGCTTTATAAATAGTTTTTGGATAAGCAGGAGATCCTGCAAGTAAAACTAAGTCTGTTGAGACGTCAGCATGGATAGTTGCTTTAAATTAGAGGCTACATTTATTGGGCTTGCAACCAGCAGGATTATTATGAGGACTGCTTGCTGAATTCCTTCCTGAAGACCTGAAAATTGTTTACCGTTGGCCTTTCTCTGGAATTAATGGTAACTTTAGTCTATTCAAAAGCAGGTTGAAGGTGATCTACCTCGGGGCAGGTGGATCAGGTTGGAGTTATGGGGGTACAGATTGGAGTCACTCAACCTAGGCATTGAGGAGCTCCTCAGGGCCCTGGATGTTACAAAAGCACCCAGTTCTGACAGGCTATACCTAAGGGTACTTTGTTGTCCTTCATTTTTGAGGCTTTCTGAAAATCAAGAGAAGTACTGGAGGATTAGAAGGTGGCATCAGTGGTTCCAGTCTTCAAAAAAGGCAGCAGAGGGGACAAGGGGAATTACTGGCCAGTTGGCCTAATGTCCATTGTGGGAAAGATGATGGAAAAGTTCATAATAAGGAGAGCTCTAGAAATCTTAGATAGGGAAGGGGATTGGCAGCCATGCAACTTGCTTCTGCAGAAATAGGTCCTGCCAGACCAACCTTGTGGAATTCTTTGACAAGGTTTCATCAGGATGGCAGCCGGTGATGAGTGGTGTCCCCCAGGGCTCAGTTTTGGGACTGATTCTGTTCAATCTCCTTATCAGTGACCTCTTTATCAGTGACCTGACCAGTCTGCTGACCAAATTCACTGAGAAAGTGGGGACAGTGGCCACAATTGGGAAACAAGTACTCCAGATCCAAAATGACCTAACAAACTGTGGAAGGGAGTGGGGGACAACAGAGTGGCATTCAATGCAGGCAAGTGCAAGGTCTTGCACTTCGGACTTAGGGATAGGTGTCACAGGTACAGGATGGGGGACAAGTGGCTGGAGAGCAGCACTTGTGAAAGGGATCTCAGGGTACTTGTCAATAGCAGGTTAAATATGAGCCATCAGTGTGACCTGGCATAGCCAGAAGCATGGCTTCCAGATCAAGAGAGGTATTAGTACAACTCTAAAAGACTCTGGTGCTTCCACAACTGGAGTACAGTGTCCAATACTTGGCTCCACATTATAAGAGGGACTTAGCTAGGCTAGAATCAGTTCAGCTCAGGGTCACAAGGGTGGTAGCCAGACTGGGGGGAATGTTGTATGAGATGAGATTGAGGGAGCTGGGTCTTTTCAGCCAGGAGAAGAAGAGAAGCAGAGGGGATCTTGTAGCAACATATAGGTATGTGAGGGGGTATCACATGGTAGAGGATCATGAACTCCCCTGCAGTGGAGGAAAGGATGTGGTAAAATGGGGCAAACCAGGCTTCAGGTTGGAGGTGAGGAAGTACTTCCTGGAGGTTAGGACCCCTAGGAGATGGAATGGGCTTCCACGGGAGGTGGTGGAGGGCCCATCAAGGGCGTTCAAGGAGAGAGTGGACAACCACATGTTGGGTATTCCATGAACTTGTTGGTGCCAGGGGTCAGACTAGATGGCCAGGGAGACCCCCTCTGATTCACTATGTATCTGTGTTTCTATTTCAAAGCCAAAATGTGCTTGAAGCAAAGACTTCTAGATATCAATTGCCAGCACAGCATGGCTTCTGCCAGAATGCTTCTGCCCAGCATTCAAGTTCATCAAGATCGCCCTGGATCTTCATTCTGTCTTCTAGGGTGTTTGTATGCCACCCATTCCACTAGTTACAGTACCTTCCTCCAGGCGCCATGGAGGAGCACTTTGGTGTCCAATTTAGCCACCAGTTTTGGATCCACCTAATAGTTTCTCTATCGGCTCCACTTTTTGCTAATTTGCTTTTCAGAATGTCATGGGGCACTATGTCGAAAGCTTTGCTAAAGTCAAGATAGATGATGCCCACGGTGTTCCCTCTGTTTATTTGGGAGGCAACGCAATCAAAAAAAGAGATTAAATTAGTCTGACTTAGTTTTCATAGCTCCATGTTGACTTTAATAAAAGTCACTGCATTTTCTTCAAGGTTCTTGAAGAGTGATTTTTAAATAGCTTGGTCCAGAATTTTTCCAGGAATTGATGTCCAACTAACTGGTCTGTAGTTCCCAGGTTCATCTCCACCCCCCCCCTGCTTTTTTTTAAAGATAGGGACAGCATTAGCCCTTCTCCAGTTGTCTGGCACTTCTGTTTTCCAGGATTTAGCCAAGTTAAGAGGAGTTGGCAAGTAGAAAGCGGGGACAGCACTTGGTTCTGTTTTCAGATGGGAGGTTGCCACCTGCTTGACAGTGAGAGTGATAACACTGCTTGTATACATTGAGAAGGTGAGTTGCTAGTTCAGTTATCACTGAAACAAGAAAATGGGTTTCTTGAGATGCATGAATGGCTCACCCACATCAGTCGAAAGGACGACGTGAGCAACAAGTCTGTTTCAGAGAAGCTTGATGAAATGGACCTGCTCAGAGGCTTTAGATACACAGAGAGCACAAACGGAGCTAAGTGCTCTTGCAAAGAAGCATACATAATTATAGGTTTTAGACAATCCCTGATAATGCTTCCCCTAAAGGGAGATTAATTATAGATATAAACTAAATTGTACCATCAACCTGGCACACATGAGGAACTTACTCATATTTTTGTTTGCAAACTGGGATTCTTTTGAGTGTGCCAGAAATTTGGGAGGTGCAGTACTTGTACACAGCACTGAAAATATTATGGCACCATATCTAACACAGATGTCCTGTTTAGAGAAACTCCATCCTTACACTGATAATCACACGGAACATGATAGTTTCATGATATCCATGAGGTTTTCGCTATCAGAAACATGGGGCAGTTCCATCCCGGCAGTGGCTGCTTAGCCACCGAGCAAGCAGGAGCTTGGAGGTGAAGGTACCAAACCAAAGCGGAAAGCTGCAGCCTCCCAGGTTTGTGCCCAAACCCTTCTGTACGCAAGGCGCGGGCACTGCCTCTGGGTGCTGATCACTCACTCACACGAAGTTACTTGTTTATGGGGAAGGCACTAGGTCCACCCCCCTTCAGGCCACAAATCAGCTTAAAGGCCAAAGGCCTGCCTAAATTAACCATTTCCAGCTGTTTAGTGCCACTGATTTGAGCGTTTGTAGCAGTATTGTAACACCAACCAGTCCCATTGTTAGTTTTGCATTAGTCTTAATATTGCAGGACACCCAGAAATTTGCTGAAAAAAACAGAGTAAAAATCATTTAAATAATAAACAAAGTAAATCAGTTTACATCCTAGGTCCTCACTGAAGCTCACTTGAAACCTTGGGCAAAGGTTTTGCCTCCTCTCTCAAGTCTAATCTACCCCACAGGGTTGTTGTAGAAATGAATACCCTTCTGAGCTTCTCAGTGGAAGCTCAGTGATGAGAGCTGTCTTGTGCACACTTGCTAGCCAGGCCCACTGAGATCATGAGATCTTTTTCTGAGCAAAAAAGCACAGAATTGTGTAGCACAATGTGCTATTGGCATGTTTATACCTGTGTTTTTTTCTGGTATGCATAATTTGTATTTGCTTGCTGCTTGCCTTTATATCCCACTTTTCCCTCCAAAGAGCCCAATGCAGTGTACACAATCTTCCATTTTTCCTTCACACCAACTGAGGTAGGTTGAGCTGAAAGCCAGGGACTGGCCCAGAGTCCCCCAAGGAGCATCATGGCTGGGTGAGGAGGAGAACCCAGATCTGCATTTCAGTCCTGCACTCTTTCACCCCTGTGCCACACTGGCCCACTGTTCCACATTGCAGAAGGACACCCTGCACACTCAGTCACACATCAGTTTACAAATAATCAGATACCCCAGAGACTCTGTGCAGTATGATGCATATAAAATAAAATGTATGTACACTAATAGGCAAGTGATACTATATTGCTGAGAAGTTTTGTGGGGTGTCTTGGGCTGTGCATCGGGACCCACTCTGGCCAGGGAAGGTGGCCGTCTGCCTCCACAGCATTCAGAAAACGGCACTTCTACGTAGGTTGGTCCTCCAGGCTAAGCAGAGCCCTTGGCATTTATGCAGTATTTTTAAGCACAGCCTTTTCTTTCTAAGAGCCCTTGGCATTTATGTAGTATTTTAGAGTGTCCAAAGCAGTGATGCGGGTGAAGTTCAAAATTAGCAGCCTTGTAATGGGGATTTTGCCAGCTTGTAATGCTTGTTTTTTATTACAAGGCCAGCATCCATGCCCCGGAGTTCATACTCTGTAATTAAAATCAAGATATGTGATGAACTTATGTTCCAGTAATCCACTCTTGCAGTCTGCTCTGCAGACCGGGTGTTCAGAGCTGGTCGCCGGTGTTGAGCCACGGCCGGAAGTCAACGGCTTTAATTTCGCTACTGAGCCTGTGGCAGAACGAAAGAACTTTTCTGTTTGCAGTGCTGCCTCTCAGCCACTGGCTGTCTTTCAGTCTTCGGCAGTGCAATGCCTAATAGCTGGCTCTTAATTCGTCCTCTGCCATGATGTACCAGTAGCTGCAGCAAGCAGTCTGCATAAGCAACTGCATGGAAGCACAGGGCTCAAAGCAAAGCATCCCAGAATAGTTGAGTCAGAAGGGGCCAGGAAGCCATCGAGTCCAACGCCCTGCTAGTGCAGCACCCCAGTTAGACCATCCTGATCAGTAACTGTCCAACTGCTTCTTAAAAGACGATTGTGGAAGGGCACACAACTTCTTCGGGCGGCTGGTTCCACTGCCGTGCGGCTCTCACAGGCAGGAAATTCTTCCATGTGTCCAGCCTGCAGCTGCTGTGCTGTAGTTTAAGGTCGTTGTTGAAGGCTTCGATAAAATCCTGGCAAATAATTATAGCATGAACTGGACAAATAGCCAGGCTGATAGGAAAGAGTCAGTGCAATCTTTTTTTAAACGGTGGCAGTACAAGGAACTCTGGTGCGCCTGAGACCACGGGAGGGCTGGGGAAGCTTGAGAAGTGGGAACAAGGAAATCAGACTGAGCATTGTCCAGGACAGGAGTGTGTGTGCTCGCAGGCTGGGATAGGCGGTTGAGGCGGCACAGGGCGATAATCTTCACCTGGGAATAATTAGGCAAGGACACCCCATGAATCAGCAGAGAATGGCCAGGTGGATAAAACGGGCTGCTGAAAGGTGGGGCTACGTCTCTTCACGGAGAGGTATCTGGCTTGCTGCTGAGGGCTCTGTTCCAGAAGGCTGTGCTACCCTGGCTTGCTGAAGCTACTCTTGGAATTGTCTTTCCATGATTAGCTAGCTGAGGGCAGTGTTGGTATTTTCCTTGCCCGAGGAGGCCAGTAAGGCCTGGGGTGCCTGGAGTTGGGACTGCTGACTTGTTGCGTTGTGCTGCTCTCCAAATCCCCCCTCCCTATTTGCTTGCAATTGTACCTTGTGTGTGTTTTAGCTGTTTTAGTACCCTCAACCCCTATTTTTTTAGCCTTTGTTTTCCCCACATTCTTGGGTGTTCTGAATCCAGTGTGGGGTCCGTGATTGGGGGCCTGGAAGGTTCAGGGCAGAAACTGGAGCCCAGAGAGCTGCAGAGGTGGGGACTCTGGAGCAGCTGAGTGCTGTGATATTGTCCACTGCATTTTCTCTGTCCATCTGGGTAACAGCCCTGTTGAAGAATGAGATGACGTTGGTTTGGCATGATTTAAGAAATCTATGTTGGCTTCGGCTTATCACTACATTTTCTTCAAGATACACATAGACTGCTTTTTCAACAGTCTCCTCTAGTACTTTCCCAAAGATGGAAGTAAGACTAACCGGTCTATAGTTCCCCGATTCGTCCTTCTTCCCTTTCTTGTAGATGGGGACCAGGTCAGCATTCCTCCAGTCGCCTGGCACTTCCTCTGTTCGCCAAGATTTCTCAAAGATTATACTTGCGCCAGTTCCTTTAATACTCTAGGAAGGAGGCCGCCAGGTCCTGGGGATCTGAATGCGTCCAGCTCTTCAAGGAGCTCTGTGAGCATTTGTCTTGGATCTGAGGCTGCCATCCTGCCCTTTCATTCAGCAGCACCTCCTCCGTTGCAGGTCGCATTTTCTTTTGCAGAAGACTGAGCCAAAGTAGGAATTGAGTCCCTCTGCCTTTTCCTTGCCGTCGGTTATCTTTTTGCCATCCTTGATGAGTTGTAGAATGCTTCCCTTTTTTGTTTTTATTTTATTTTGTATG